>NC_134174.1:67990724-68103224 GCF_964188355.1 Buteo buteo | reverse complement strand
GGTAGCAGCTATCTCACTAAACTCTTGGCTAAGGATTCATGGTACCATGGGAAACCGGTACATTTCTTGAATCCAATAGCTGTGGTTTATTGGCTGCATTTTACTCTGAGAATTACCAATGTGCCTTATTATAAAACATAAGTTTACATATAAAAGGAATTAATAGCATTGAAGTAGGAAGGAATTACTTGAACCAGAGCAGCATTTAAGTTTGGCCAAAAGTCTTCAGCACGGACTGTAGCCAGTTCAGTTACTGTACAGCTCCTCTCTCCTGTCACATTTTGAAATAAGCCTCTTCTTTCTGTGACCACTGTACCTACGATTTCAGCTATTTCCTTGCATAACAATAATTTCTGTGGGTAAATTCGTATTATTCTGTGCATATCAAACCCAGTCAACCAGGTTTCCTAGTGGCTGTGCCAATGATGGTAATTAGTTCACTTTGTCCAGTGACCTGCTGGCAGACACATTTTTGTCACACTGATATCCCTGGTCTGCTCTCTGCCAAAGATGGTTTTAAGTTTTAATAGCAACCGCTTTAACACCTGAGCTTGCCCGTATGGGTATGAAGCATCTTGCCTTCTGCAATAACAAATCTCTTTAAAGTCGCATTCTATCTAACAGCAGAAATGTCTCTCTCCTGGTGATGCTGAATGAACCAGAAAGATGCAATTTTTTATTGGCATAGCAGTGATTTTTTGGACTTGTGGCTATGGGAAAAAAACTCAACCAAACAAACAAACAAAAAGGCCTTTTGCCAAGCAAATGTTCATGAAAGCCAAAGGGACAAGATGAACGTGAGGTGGTAATGTTAGGTTTTTACTAACTTTTCAGAAGACAGCTGAATTTTAATCAAAATTTTCTGTGGGTCATTATAAGGTAATCAGTGCTGTCTTTTAGTTGAGTAAATAAACAGATTTTTGATTGCAGTTTGAATAAATGATTGAGTTTTGTCCATTGACTCAAAAAAAATTAGTGGGTCCTTTTTCTTATCAGACAATTCTCATATATAGAGAGTGTATCCTGCTGGTGTCAACGTGATCATATGCGTCTCCTGAACCCTACCTTAAGGCTTCTGTTAGAAATGAGCTTGACCAATCCCACCGATTTGAACAAACCAGGATCACTGGCGATGAGAGATTAAAGTTTGTGATAATTTCAGTAGTAAGAAGCTGAGAGCAAGGTTCAGAGGATTCTGGTTTAGATGCTGAGACACAGCCAGCTCAGGAAAGGTTTTTAACTTTTCATTGTCAGCTGAGAAACATTTGCAAGGATTTTTAATATGCCGTCATACAACCTGGGCAATACAAATGTGCGCCCTTTTCAAAAATACACCTACATTTTTTCCTGAGAATCACTCACTTGGAAACCAGCTACGACGAAGGAATATTTAAAGTTGAATTTTTAGCTGGTGTATAGGTTTTTGTTATATTCATTTTCAGTAAAAGGCAACTGGGAAGTGACGTGATGCATAAAAGAACAGTGTGCTAGAAGCTGATGTCTACAGGAATTTAAAAATCACAACTCTCAGATTTTCAGTGAACCATACAATATTTTTAATCAGGGGAAGGAAAGAATTAATATATCTGCTTTACATAAACCTTCATTTGTATTGTTGATAACAATAGTTAGAAATCTCAAAGCTGAAGCAAACCTTATTTAAACAAAGAATCTGTCAATTCTGCTGATGTTTTGATTGAAGATGCAAATTTCATTGCAGGGGTAGATACTGCAGGCATCCAATATGCACAGACAGTTGAGGTCTGCATGTGATTCCTGCAAGTATGTCCCTCCCGTAACTCTAGCTTATTGCGCAAGGAGAATGGCAGAAGTGGTGGGCTGTAAAATATGTTGGGTTTTGTATTTGTGTTCAGGAAACCACTGCTCTTTTGCATCAGGGGAAATGGCAGCACAAGTAAAGGAATACTTAAAACTATTTGCTGGTTTTTTTGCTTGCTCAGTGCATGCTTTTTAGATCAGATATCTGTGAAAATTGTGTAGAAGATGATTCTTAGACACCAACTCTGGCAATCCCCCTGCCTTGCGTTCTGGCTGGCCCCAGCTGCTTTCTACCACGCTCCCCTGCATGGCAATGCTTGGGATAAATGGGCTGAAGGGAAGGGTACTGGCAGAAATTCAAATAACAGCATGTTAAGAGATTCAATTCTGGTTTATTTGTAACTAAAAGTTGTCATCAACTGAAGGAAAACAGCGCAAATCTTTGCTAAAAAGTACGATCGATGCAGTGTTAAAAAAATGCAACCTTCATTTGGAGAACTTTGTCTTGCATAGGTATTCTAACAGCCTTTGGTGCCACATTTGATATAAAGCCCACAAAGGTTTTCTCTGTTAGAACAAGCGTGTTATAACCCTACATGCAAAGTTTTGATTTTTGCAAAACTTTGGTAAGGAAGCTTGTACACTAATGAGCCTGGTGGACATGCTGGCCAGTCTGCATGTCCTTGGTGTATTACTTGTGCAAGGCAAAAGAAGAACAGATCAACCACATCAAGAGTTTCCCCAGCTCCACCCTGGTGACTTTGTTCTAAGGATCAGAAGCAAGGAGAGATTTTTATTTCCAAAACTTTTCATGATTGTTACCAAACTCACCCCCATTTACCAATGCACTGTGGGATCTTCAGCACAGAGCTGTTTTCTAACTACTTTCTCAGCTTGCCCTGAAATTTGACTCGTTCATGCTAGAGAAGGCAATTTAAAGATTTCAGTAGGATCTGGGTGGAGTGAGCTGCATATCCTCTATGGACAAGTTAACGTAAACCAGGCTACTGGTGAATCAGCTCTAGACCACCAATGCCTTTCCACATATTAACCTATATTAAAAATGGCTGGACTAGGTCTGACAAAATGTTTTGCTCACCAAAAACAAAGAAACAAACCCAGTCTGCCTTGTGGTCTGCTGCTCCCTCCCAAGATCTGTAATAAAAGCCCTGAACTGAGGCTGTTGTTAAGAGTTAAAATCTTTGTGACTGGTTTACTGGAAAGCTCCTTAGACAGTCCTGATCTGAAAACATGCATCACTTCATTCTTTAGTACAAAAAATAATATTTCAAATTGTACTTTGGACATGATGTCCACTTTTTTGGCTCAACAAACAAGCCAGAAATTGTTTTTAGATTTCCTCCTTGGCATTCACAAAGTTTTGCCTAAAACCCTTGGAGACTTGCTGAGAGATTTATTTATGTGCATTGCAAGGAGCTTGCCAAATAACTTCAGCTTCATGTTTTTTAATATTTTTCTAAATTTAAAAATTAATAAAAAGAATAAACTTTTGGTTTAGTTGTTATTAATTATGAATATTTCCATCTATTCTGCCTCAAATATCAAAGACAAACAAAAGCTAAGATGCTGCTAGGAAGTCAAAAACACTGGCAAGTGCCCTACCCCTGTTATGTTCATGGGTTTTGTAGAGTGTTTTCTATTATTTTTTTGGTGACACTTTCTCCACTTTATCAAAATTTGGAGATCAGCTTGGAGGCTTCCTTTTGAAAGAGTTGTTGGCTAACTTGCTTCTATTAACTTTTGAAGTGCTTTTTGGAGGTGTTAGAAGGAAAAAAGTAGTTCTGTTTTAACAAAAAGGACACACTTTATGAACTGTGATGTTTTTCCCTTCAAAGTAGGAGGAAAAATTCCCAGACTTAAGTAGGAGTAAGACCAGATTTGCCCTCCTTTCCCATGTATGTAGCAGAGCTGAGGACACTGTAGCTGAAATTAGGGTTTACTTGATTTGTCTTATAAGTAGTAAAAAATAATTACTCTGCTCGTTTTGTGGTTTCGGAGCACTGTGGTTTGCTTCAGAAGTCTGGGACATCCTTTGGTGTACTAATTTTGAGTTTTACATTTGATTTTATCAAGTATTTGATTTAATTAAAAGGTTAGTTAAAACATATTCTGTCCGTATCAGTTAGGCATAAAAGATAGCATGCTATTTTCCTAGCTGAGCCTCTTTTGCCATCTGTAAGGGGTGATATATATTTATGTCTACTGTGCAAATGAGAGACTGATAATAGCATGGCAATATTAGATATGCGTTTTTGATAGGGGTTTTAATATAGCCACTATATCAAAAAGCAAAATTGGAGCACTAGAAAATGTCCGTGGATATGCTGTACTATGCTCTGTGGATACTACACCAACGCTGAGCAAACTGTTTATCACCAGCATCGTTTGCTTACGTGTGCACAGCGGGTTAAATGAACCACTTGGGGCAAAACTTGGTCCCAGCATGCTTACTAGGATCAAGGAGTAGCCAAAGTATTGAACTAAGCCTCTAGTAAACTGGTTTTAATTGTTTTAGAATAAAAATAATTAAGAGGAAAAGGTGGCAGAAGTTAGTTCCCCAGCGTTTTTGTTGGTTTTGTCATTTGTTCATTTTTTTTGAGGCACGAGATGTGTACCCATCAGGGGACCCAAGAGTAGGGCTTGTGCTCAGTTCTGCTGCTTTCCTCCACCCTAAGCCTTCAGAGCTCTGCTTTGCCATTCGCTAGCTCCAGGTTGAAAGCAACTTGGCGAATGCTGTACCTGGGAGCAAGAGCGAGGCAGAGGGAGGGGGAAGGTGTTATTTCAAAATATTCTTCCGGCCCCTTCCCCACGGCTGCCCCAGGGCGCTGCCTGCAGAAGGAGCTCGCTCCCTCGGTGGGCAGGAGGCAGCTCGCTGCGGGCGGCTGCGGAAAGCGGCAGCTGGACTTTGTTACTGGATTAAGTAGAGTCATAACCGAAGGTAACGGAGGAATAAGTAGGAATAGAAATAAGCCCGGCTAAAATATGGCTTGAATAATGTCAGCTGTCCCTCTTCAGATCACTGGTGGTTTTTTTTCCCTCTGAACTATGTTTTGTGGTGGAAGGATATTGAAACAACTGTCTTTTTTCCTTCTCTTTCCCCATCCCCCCTTTTACTATGTAATATAAAAACAAAGGAGTATATTGTATTAATATGAATACGTGCCAGAGAGAGCTTTATAGGGTCATTAATACATTTCTTGGGAGGTCAAAAGACATGAAACCGAAGGGCTTGTGCCTCACAATAAAAGTGAGGCATGTATTGTTGGCCCAGGAAAACATGCCCTGGAGTATAATATTTGTGTATTTAAAAAATTATACTGGCAGAAAATACAAGGGCAGCTGCAATGCTTTGGACTGTGCGTAACAGAAGTGACACAGGTGAGGGCTGGAATTGAGGTTGTAATGGTGGGAAAATTGGGCTTTTGCCTCTTTTTGGTTCTTTATGAGGTAGAAAAAATTGTCTTAACAGTTTAAAAAACATTTTTCTCCTTGCGTGCGTGTGTTTTTTGTTTTTTCTTTAAATATGAGAAACTCCGGTCACCTGTATACTAGGCTCTGGATGCATGAACAGGATATCCCACGAAAATCCCTGGAGAGGGGAAAAAATTAACCACCTAATGCAATGGCTGAAGTTCAGAAAAATCACAGCTGAGGCAGAAACTATTACCCGTGTGCCAGCCCAGCCCCACTCCTCCTCTCTGGGCTGTGTTGGGGTCGGGGTACTTCCCCGTGCCCCGGGGTGAGGACGGGACAGGCAGCGGTGCCTGGGGCTGGCACCAGGGACGTGGTGACATCCAGCCTTCCCTGGGGTTTACTGCTGCCTTTTTATCCTGCACTGCTGGCTGGTGCAAGGGTATTTTGGAGTAGGAATTTCTCAAGGAGGGAAAGTTCCTGTCTTTCCTCATGAAAGACTGAGAACAAACTAGGTAGAGACAGAGGTCTCCTAGAGAAGAACAGTGATAGATGTATCTTTTCTGTTAGTTCTGAAGTAAAATAAAATAAAATAAAAAAAACAGTGCTAAAAATTTCCAAACTTAACTGCTTTCTTCATCTCCTTAAAAAACCGCTCCAAACAATCAAACTCAAAGCATGCCTCTCACCTTCATTGCTGCATAACCCCTTTGCTGGCCAAGCCTATGCCAATTTTAAATACCTTTGCATCTGGATAGTGGGAAAAAAACCCTACTTTGTAACAACGATGTGGTCATCTTGATGCTCCAGAACAGGCAATGAGTTTATTATTGTTTTGCCCATGTAGGTCAGCAACGTGGCCGAGCAGAGGGCTATGGCTGGAGGGCTTCGTTTCACCCCCCTGACTTCTGCAGGAGCCTGAGGCTGCCCTAACGGGCTGCGCCAGCCAGCCTCTTCCATTGCCATGAAAAGTTGCAGCTAGATGTTTGTTTAACACTCTGATGAAGGTTTTCATTATCTTACCACTAATACACCGCAGAAAATGGAATCATTAGAGTACAGCAGCATTCAAATGTAAACATTTGAATAATTTACACTTCCAGCCAGTGTTAAATAAAAGGTTTCAATCTCCGATGGAAATCTGACAATAAATATTCATTTCTAATTTTCAATAAGTAAACTTTATGACTTCTTAAAAGCCTTTTTTTTTCCTGAAGTGTAATGGCAATTTTGACACTTGGGCACGTTTGGGATTAAAATTTCCCTCTGGTCAACACAACCATGAAGAGTCATTATAAAAATTAAAAGCTAGAAATAATTACGAATGTTACAATTAATAGCAATTTTGCGATCTTGATGTACTACAACCAAGAAAAGCTGTGTCTTTTCCGTGAAGTTTTCCTGAGGGATGTGAAAAAAGAAGTGGAGGAAAGGAATTGCCTTGCTGGCTGTGGCCTGAGACTGGAAGGGTGCCAGCACTGAAATAATTTTGCGATAGAGGAGGCAGCAGTGAAGTTTCAGGACTTTCATTTATAGGCACAGGTTTGGAAAAGAAGGTGAGATTTGCAGGGGCGAGTCAGTACCTGCAAACCATGGGAGCACCCAGTGTTCCCATGATAGATGTCTCTCTCGATTTCCACTGCGAACTTTTATTTTCAGAGGTTTATGGGCCTGTAGTAAAAATCCACTCAGAGTTTACACTTGGTTTACACCAGGTCTCTGTCTACCAAAGTTTATTTTAACAACATTTTTATGTGGCTCTTCTTCAAGCGGCTTGAGTTGAATAAAACCCGATGCACGCTGGTTTCCAATGCTACCGCGTAGTTTTACCACCAGAATGATTTTTGTGGTCGGTGAGATCAGGTGGGTCATAATTATAAGCACGGGCTTCCAACACAATTAATGGGGTTTTTTTCAATGTGATTTAGGCACATTGTTGTTGGATGGCAAGAGTTTCATAAAATGCGGAGATGCGATTGCACAGTAAATGTGTCTACGAGATACTTCATCAGAGAGCCGCTACGCTTCGCCTTCCTCACCTGGTCCAGTGCTCTGTGTCCTGCCGTGGCCACCACTGACATATGAAGTAATGGATTTGGGGAATTATCTTCTCTTTAAATCTTATTCTGGTTACAGTGTTGGAGATGGGCTTACAGCCAGAAGATTGATGTGTAATGCCCCTTCCAGAGTTTGTAATTAGTGATTCTGCTCCTTTGCGATGCAGAAATGTCCGTACTTGAATATTGCTGCGATGTTGGTCCTAGCGATGTTCATTTGTCTGAGTTTCAGGTTGGGCAACACAAAATTTCTTTTCATCTGCTTTGAATTTGTGAGCACTTAATTGATTGTGTGCTTTGAGTCAGAAGCTCTTGATCTGGCTCGTCGGTGGTGATCAGTATTTTTTATACTGCATCACATCTTCTCTTATGGGCTTCCTTCTAAGGTGTAATTGTTATTTACAAATATCTTTATATTTCATTAATAAGCAGATTTCCAGCCCTCCTTTGATTTTTCCCGTCATCATTCTCTGAGCTCCTGGGATTTGCACAATGCTGTTTTCTTAAGACGAAGTAACCAACGCTGCATTCAGCAGTCTAGAGCACTCTCCATCATTACTTATATTCTTTAGGATAGCTCCTACGGAAACTTCTGTCTAATGTGACTGTGTGGTCCTGATTAACGTCAGTAATCCCTGTGATAGAGTTGTTCAGTAATCACTATGGGGGAAGGGAAGAAAGAAGAGAAATAAAAAGTAAAATAAGTTTTGGATTGTTCATGAGTAAAGACCATCAAACTTTCCACGAAGGATTTAAAACAAAAATAACGATACTTTCCAAATCTCCTAAGTTTAATTTTTTTCCTGTGCCTGGGTTGGGAGGAATGTTTGTTCTTTGCATTAGTGGATTTTTACATGGTAATAAGAGAGGAAGGGAGAGGGAGGGGGACCACAAGGGATGGTCAGTTGGAGAAAACCACCTAAGCAGCCCGCTGCCCTCCTCAGCAACCCCGCGCCTGCTCTCCTGCCTGGGAGCGCAGCGTTAAGGGTGAGAGTTTCATTACTCCCCTTGCACTTTTGTGCTATAAAAATTTTTAGAGCGGACTGAAACCTGACACGTTGGAGAGGTCGGACCCGGCTGACTCGCGGGGGGAGAGGACAGGGCTGGGGAAACTCTCCTTCGTGCCAAGGGCCCTTCGCGCTGCCCAAGCGTGGGCCCTCGTTGGGATACCGCATATCACCATCACTTCTGCTAATTAGGAGCGGGTTTGGCAGGCATCTGAGTTAGCTGTGACATCCAAACAGTGACGGTTTCTGCTGGGCCCCGCTGCCCGAGGTGGGGCAGAGGGATGGGTCAGGATGAGGCAATGTGCAGGACTTGTTCCCACGCTGCACGTCAGTGTGCCCCACCGCTGTGCTTTGGGATGTGGCAGAGTCACTTAAAAAATAAAAAAAAAAAAAACAGAACAGTTTGAGAAACTTCAGTTTTCAGAAACCGCTTCCTACATGCATATGTGTGTATACATAAAATGTTTTATATACACATCTATCTGCAGTGGAAAAGCTGCTGTTAGACTGTCGGAGCTGCAGTTTGGTAACACAGCTGTAGGTGTGCCGCAGCCAGCTTTGCATACGTTGGCCTCTGGGGGATGCATGGCCATACTGTGTGACAGCATCCTCCATGTTTGCCTCACTGCAAACTCAGAAGGAGGGGACTCCTGAAGGTCCTTTCACACAGTCTTTACTGCTTTGCTGTGCTCTGGTCCAGAGGAGAGCTCCCCAGCACCCTCATCGGTTGTCTGTGGCAGTCGCAGAATGGAGATAGGCATAAGGTGTTACCTCTTAGTTCTAATCAGCACTGGGTTTATTGCAGAAAATGGCTAAGCCAAGGTACAACCCAGCACCACATCTTCTTTTCCCTGGTCTCTGGTCTCTTCTTGCCCTTCTGCCTCCTGGCATTAGAGAACTAGAATATACGTTAGGAAGGAAAGATGTGTGAATTGTTTTCCTTTTAGAGCAACTTGCCTTTATAGAGATGCATTTGTTATCCTGGACTCCTGAGAAGCACCTTGCCCTTTTCTTGCTCTATTTTCCATTTCTGTCTCTTCTTCATCCCTAACTTTATTTTCTCTTTATTTTCCTTCTCAGCTTTTCTTTTACTTTACATCTTCTTCCTTTCTCTACCCATGCTCAACCTTCTTCTCATCACTCACTTGATTTAAGGTAAGGAGAGCACATGCGAAGAGAATTGCCATGTACAAAAGTTAAAGATATATATGGGATCCTTCATAATGTGGTTCACTCAGGCTGGTGATAGTGAAAAGGTATGTTTTCCCTGAGCTTGCCAGCAGTGTAAACCATTCAATTGATAACATAATACGTTTTTATGGTCTCTGTATAGCGATTTTCCATTTAAGTGTAAGTTAAATTGATGAATTCACATAGAAGCATAGAGGAAAGTTTTTCCTTTTTCTTTTGTAGTATAAATTCTACATGAACACTCCTGCCCTCCATTGTGAGTGGGTTTTCCTCCCAGCCATACATGAAATGTGCCCTTAGGTTCTGTTACAAATAGGTTTACACTGATGTGTATGGCTGCTATAAGCATTATGGTCTTGATCCTGCACTCATTGAAATCAATGGCCGTGTTCCCCTTCCCTGCAACAGTGTGAGATCAGAGCCTGCAGGTCGCTCTGAGAATACAAAGGACCCCATGGCTTTGTTTTTGGATGCTTTTGCATCTATTCTGTGAATATCGGTTGTTAGCCGGATCTGCTCTATCTGATACTCTTGTCTTGTGACACACAGCGTTCACATTTTGGTGCTTGCACAGGCAATTACTTAGGAATTTTGCTTTGTAGGTTATCCAATTACAGAGTTTCTAGTCTTGTTCCTGTTGGCTTGGGAGATCTGTTACTTGAGCTGAGATCTTTTCCCTTCATGAAAACTAAGCGGCACTTTTGCCAGGTTGGTTATAGAAGTGGAGTCTTCCACAGAAATAAGAGTTGCTGCAAGGAATGGCATTTGTTGTTTGGTGGGTAACATATTTTCTCAGTAACTTTCCTGGTTGGAGTGCCTGCCTTTCCCATGAAATGTAAAACGTGACCATTTGTGCTCTCTAACAGGATCCAGTGACAGTTTCAAAGTGTCTGGTCACATTTCAACGTGGCTAAGCTATAATTCACCCCTCTAAAATACATTAATCAAATATATTTTCTGCACTCTGTTTCCTAACAAGGACTCACGTATTTATTTTCTGTGCCAGCACTGCTATATTTCACATGAATTCTAATATTTCAGTAGTTGGTGAGGAAACCTCAGTCATATGGATTTGAGCTCCACTTGGCTGAAAGATGCTATTAGAAGTAAGGAGCTACATGTTTACACAGTATTAGCTAAAATATTGGATTATAATCTTTGCCATGTTTCATGATGAGCTAGCCTTGGCGTGTCCATAACGACAAGTTTCAGACCATCAAATGCCAACTGCCCTAGTCATGTGAGCCCCGTTTTGGACTCCACAGAACAGTGAACATCGAAGCATGTACTTAAATCCGTTCTGTGCAAGCACATGGCGAATCCATTATTATTCAGAATAGCCTTTAGCAGTTTTTATAATGTGCTTCAAAGTTTAAGGCACAGTGAAGTAATGCCCTGAACTTGGTTGTTTTCTCAGTTGGAAGTTGAAGCATCTGGCAACATCTGCAGCATCTGGGCTGGAGCAGAAGCAGAGGGACAGCACCAGTTGTCCTGGATTCACCATGCGGGTGGGTTCCTAAGGATGCTGCTCGATCGCCTTGCCCCTCTACACCTCAAACAATACTGATTAGGGAATGATGTGTTCATTTTCTGATAATAGGTGCTAACACGTCCTTAAAAATGAAAGAAAACTCATGAATGTTGAGGCACGTGAAACTTTTGTCCCAGCCCCACTTTACCGGCACATTTGCCATACAGGGGTCTCAGGGTTACCTTCCTCAAAACCTTTTGTGCTGTCTCTGTACCAGAGCCGTGCTGGGAAGTGGGTCACTCCTTTGTTTTTAGAGTGAGAGTTGAGCTTTGCAGCATCTTTGGCATACCAATAAACCCAGCAACAATAAAAAGGAACAGTGTTCATTATACTGCTGTGTGGGGAGTTTCTTTAAGAGTTGGGCCCTAAATGGTTTTTAATCCCAGGATGCACTGATTGTGATAATGTGGAGAGGCAAACCAAGCATCAGTTATAAAATCATTGCAAATATGAGCGGAATAAAAAATGGTCAAAAGGATCTTGTTACAATTTCTGCTTATTCCACAAGGGTTTAAGGAAAGTAAAAGAGTCAATGATTTTGTTTGGGACTTGTTTATGAAAGATTACTTTTTGTATAGGTAAGTCAAAAGGTTAAGGAAGTAAACAGAATTTAAATACAGTCAGTTTTAGTAATTTTTTCTGTTGTTTGCCTTAACTGCTTCCTAACATCATAAAAAAGCCTGCAGCACTCAGGTTAAAAGAAAAAAAAACAACCTCAAGCCAACAACAAAAACCCGCACCAAGCCAGCTTAAAGAAGTAAAAGCTGTAAAATGTAAGATATGGCACACCTATAAAATATAATTTTGCTTTTCAGCCTGCAAAAGTGCTGTAGATCTAAAATTACAATAAATCTCCAAATGTCCAGCATTGATTACTTCAAGCTTGTGGCTTTAATGGACAACAGAGCAGCACATTATGATGCCATGATTAAGGAATTGTGGAAAAGAGTGAGAGTGATTTTGGACTTTATTTTGGCACCTTGCAGAGCTCAACGTTACCACAATTATTGGTTTTCTGAAATATGTCCCTATGCATTATTCTGATCAGATTACTTGCATTGCACAATCCTCTGGTGAATAACAGGACAATAGCACAAAATAAATCTCTCTCTGAAATTTAATCTCCATGTCTGTAGACTGGCAAGAAGAACATCCACATCCCTCTGATAAGAAGTTGTATATTTTCCTGAACGGTGGTATATTTTTGTTTTATAATTGTCCTTAATGTAAATTCTCAAGCAAGAAAGCAATGATGTCAAAGATCTCTGAGGAAAGAAGGGTTGAAATATGGGTAAAGTGTTCCCATAAGCTCAGCATGAAGAAACCCTAATTTTCTTAGGAAACTACAGGGGCGGGTGAATTTGGTGGCTTACAGAAATTATTAACCTTTCCCCTATTATTGGTTCTCAGTGTAATTTGTTTGATAATCTTCTTCCTCAGTGAATAGTAGTCCAGCTTATCAGCTAATAAAATATCCTCTCGTACTTCTGCAGTGTTGGGCACATTGTGGCTGTGATACAGATGACAGTAAAGCAAAATTACCTGCTCTTTTTGAGGTACACTTCTAAGCCAGGGATTGGAAAGAAGCCTATATTTATGGACTGAAGGGTGAGCGTGTGCTTATTATTGCTCATCCACTGAGCTCCACGGACAAGCTAGAGAATAGCTGTTATATTAAGAAAGCAGAAAATATGCTGCGTTTTAAGCACCCGGCTTTCTCTTGCACAGGTTCAGAAATAAACCTTCATAAATGTGCAGGTGCTTACTAATCCTTGAGACACCCATTAAACCGCCTTCAACTTGCATCAAGATCAATATATTTAGATAGGTACGCGAGGGCTTGCGTTAGTATAACCGAGTTGCCAGCGGCTGGTGGGTGTCTGCAGCTGCAAAACGTAGGTGAGAATTCTGCGAGGGCAAATTTCCTGCGAACTTGCTGGGTACCCTGAAAGCTGCGGCGTGCTGTGCGGGTCCGCAAGCGGGGTTGTTAGCGTTGCTGGATCCGCCTGCGCGAAGTGCCGAGCTCCCCGTCAGGCTGGCGTGCCGTCTCCTCTTGGCTGTGAATCTCTCCCCCAGGCAGCCCCAGCTCGCTCCCAGCTCCCGACGCAGGCTTGTGCAGCATGCAAAACATCATTAGCAGGCGACGGCAGAGCCTCGGTGGCACGCCGGGGCACCGCGTTAGCCTTTCACCTCTGCAGAGCCGGGTACAAGCCGAGGCTCAATCCAGAAGTGAAAATTGGATTTGGGAACTTCATTTTAGCGTCCGTGCCTTTCTATCATGAAAGCTGCTACGCAGGTGGGCATGACTGCCAATTCTGCTCAGAAGCGCTCCAAGGCTGGGGTGGAGCACTGGACATTGCCAGTTGAGATGAAGATGTATTGGCAGAGGCACGGGTGGAAGTTCACCCAGCGACTGCTCGCATGATCCTGGCTCTGTTCCTCCTCCGCCATCCATCCCAGTACTTTCAGTAGCTAAATAAACCCAACTGGAAGAAGTGTTGGCTTTTCTGTACTGTGTGCCTACTTCACACAGAAATTACGGAAAAGCTTATTGAATTTGTGTGGTTCAGGAATAAAACATGCGTTATGTTCAGACAGAGATCATTAGGACCTATAAATTGGCACGGCTCCACGGAAGCACTACCCAACAGTACTGCGTTGGTTTGCATCTGGTGACGTCCTGGCCTCTGCCTTACACGTGTGTGTGTGTGTGTGTGTGTGTGTGTGTATGTACGTATAGAGCAGCCCCTTTTTTCGTGCCATTTGGGAATAGGTGAGCTGCCGTGTGTTGTGCCCCAGGAGGCCGGTGAATGGTGATGCGGAGCACTGTGAGTGCTGCTGCTGGGAGCATCCTGCCACATCGGGAGAGGTCAGAGCAGCTGCCGGAGGCAATTCTTGGGTGACTTTGCTCTGATTTAACATCCCCCCAAACCAGAGAGCTAAAAGCTGCCTGTCTTCAGTTCTTCTACTGAGCTAGTGTGGGTTCAGAGATTAATCTGATCCATAATTTGTTTCTCGTCTGTGACTGGAGTGGGATGCTCTCTCTGGCAGACAGAGTTTCCTTTCTATGTCTTTCTCATTCCTCCAAGCTGATTTTTTTTCCTCTCTGTCTCTGCTCTACTTTGTTTCCAACAATTGTGTTTTCATCAGTTGTCAAATTTCACTGGTCAAGAGTAGCATACAATACTAGTTTGAAATAGTTTTGCTTACACTGTCTTAAAACTTCCAATTAAAAATGTAGATGGTATTTTTCAAGCTTGTTGAACCCTGCATAGTTTATCATTAATTATCATGGACTCTATCCAGAACTGATCAACATTTCGCTTCCTCCTCCCATCCTTCCCCTCCCTCCCCTCTCTCACTTTTCCTACTGCATTGATTTAGGTTCTTTCCAGACTTTATCGTAGCTGCACATGCAGGAATGCTGCTCCACAGCTGGAGGAGCGGCTGTGCCTGTCCCCGGGCACATCTGCATGGTGCCAGCTCGCCAGATTCACTTGCACCCGCAGGGTACCACGTAGCACTGCCTTACATGAAATGACTCGCCACTATCAGTCTTCATTCCGGTGTGAATTAGGTGTATCTGAGACTGGAAAAGCTCAGTCTGAACTGTTTTCTCAATGTCATTTTTTAGATACGGTACTGTGAAGAGGCAGGGATGAAGAAGAGGGGCGGTGGTGCTCAATTTTACCTCTTCCAGGAGTGCTAACGGTGCCAGTGAGAGCAACCATCTCTTTATTGTCTGACTCTTCTGGCCTGGAAAGATACCAGCTGATGACATTTTTCCATATGCAGTGCAAGCAGCCTGGCATTTATGTAGATCAAATACTGCTCCTTTTAAAGTCAATGGTGGTTTTACTCTGGCTTTTCGAGAAACCACGGTTTGAGGGTTTTATTCAGACCAGCTGAGGATGCTAAAGCACTTGGTGGGGCTGTGTGAGTTTCAATGATACCTGGATTTTCCCAGGATCCACATCCACTCTGTCTGTTCCAAATTTGCCCAGGTTTATGTGCTACCTATGTGTGTGAAAGCATCCAGACATCTCACTGTCCTTGTAGAGTGGAAAATGCACTTCATTTATTCTGCAGAATAACATTTATCTATAGCCAATGCAGGTTGGTTATTGAAGATTCAGAGAGAATGGTTTTAATCAATTGAGCGAGTTCAAAACAAAAAAATGAGAAGAGGCCTTTTGTACCAGGAAACTGCAACTTCCTTTTGTTAAGTTAACAAAGGTATTGCAGAGTGAAATGATGCTGCTGTTTAAGTTGATGGTAAATCATCCATTCACATCAACAGGATAGAATTTCAGATGCTTGATTTCTAGGAAAAAAGAAACATAGTAAGTAAATATATCAGCATATTGCAATACATGTGATCTGACCATTGCTTGTCCAGTTGTTTTAGGGTATTGCCTTGTTCATGTCATTGAAAAATCTTTAATAGATATTATTTATATTTTGTTTTATCTTACATACGAGCCTTCAGTGAAGGAAGGCAATATTTATTCATTCAAATGATTTTAGTACTTTATAATGGTAGTTTACTGATCATTAAAGAAGAAATTGAAACTCAGAACCAGAGGGAAAATGTCTAGCAAATATGTATGTGCTGAATTTCACTATTTTGCAGTGCTTAGTATTAATGTTTCTTAATAACAGCTTGACTTCTGTGACTAGTTCACTGGCAAATATTCAAATCACAGAGAACTCTATGCTTAGTTTTGTCATAATTTCTAGTTAAATATGTTTTGTAGCACTCAAATTGTTCAAGGTTCTTTATTAATCTAATTTTCTAAAATACCCAAAGTGGTCTGAAACTTAGAAATTCCCAGCAAAGGTTTTAGTAGAAATATTTTATAAGTGCCCAAGATTAAATAGACAAAGCTGATGCTCAAAAAAAGAGATCTGCTTAGGGAAATTACATAGGTTTTTAAGATCTTAATTTCCAAAATCTTAGAAAGCTTGTATACTCTCTTAAGAATTAGATAATTCAATGGCAAAAGGCACCTAAACTTTATATATGGGTGCAGGCAGTGGAACAGTCATGAAAATGCTTGAACATGGCAAGAGTCAACACACATCAGTGAAATGCAGGCAACGTGATTGGCGTGTCTGATGGAGGAGGAGACCTTCAGGAGAGCTTCCCGGCGGGTGGCCTCCACCTCTTCTATCAGCAGCTGCTGCCAAAATGCCAGTTTTGTCCAACTGTACACTCAGGCTTTTGTGCTAGATCTATGTTGTTAAGTCTTCATGTTTTGGATGACGTAAAAGAAAAAAAAAAGTTGGGGGTAATTTAGCAGAAATGCAGAAGCAGAACTCTTTTTTTTTTTTTTTTTTTTTTTTTTTTGTTATGCAACATGTTGTAGTATGAGTATGGGGCATTTCTGTCCAGGCATGGTTGCAGAGATGGAAAGAAGGAATTGGAACAGGTTCCCTCCTTTTAAAGCCTGCTTGTTGTATAGAGAGACCAGATATAATAAATATTGATTGGCCTAATATGCCAAAGAGGTTGCCTAAATGCAAAGGCAATGGTTGGTTGGTTAGTTAGTTGGGATGCTGACTCTAATTTTATGTTTTAGGGCAAAGTAACAGTTGAGAGTTATACATTTTGGACTCAGGAGAAGGAGCTTCTTACCAGCCTGACTCCTCTGGCATTTAAGTATTCATCCTTTTGACTCGCTGGTTCGCTCTTCTAGGCTTTCTGTGCATCTATAAATTCACCAACACCAAGCTGTGAGAGGAATGCTAAGGCTGCGTGGGGAATACCTGTCCTCTTTATTGCTTCCAACATTGGCTAGGGACATCTCAGGCAGTCAGTCAGAAAGGGGACTTTGGCCACGAGCAGGACGAAAGAGCACGTGCGGCGTGCCACGAGAGTTCCTGCGGCTGAGGCGGCACAAAGGAGCTGCTGTGGATGGCATTTGATCGTATACATCTCCTCCGAAGGCAGGGAGGGGGCTTGGGGGGAAGCCTGGAGCTGTGACTGCCTTGGCCACAGCCCAGCTGAAGCCCTTGAGATGGTTGAGCTCAACGGCTGGGGATCAAACCTGCAAACGTGGAGACGCTCTTGTGCCAAAACACACCTCGTCTCAACCCAGGACGTCTCAGAGACGAGGTTGTGGCGAATCCCGGCTGGCCGTGGCTGCGTGCGAGGGGGCTGACATGAGAAAACTGACGCCGGTGCTGGTAACCGTGCTTAGCACTGCAAGGTCAGGTTGTTCTCTGGCTTTGTTCTCCGACATTGTTTCAGGTGATTGGGAAAATCTGAAATAAAGCAACTACCGTGTACTATGCAGATACTGATTTCCCCATAATTTGGTCATATTTTAATCTCCATTTCATCGGAGGAGAAAAAGAGGAAAAGCAGGGGAGGTTTATCAATAGTTGAGCGTCAAACCAATGACAAACCTGGCTCACATTTGGGCTGTCCATTGAGCGCTCCATTGCCTTGGCTGTGCTGATTTCTCCAGCTTTATATTGCTCTGCCCTGTCTCTGCCGAGGCGGGACATGCATCTGTGTTGCAACGCCCCAAGCACTCGTTATTTAACAAAATCTACCGTGCCAAACGAGATCTTTCCGTGTTTCCTCAAATGTTTACGCTTGGCAGCGCGCTCGTTCCTTGTCCCTGAGTTTTAGTTAGTCATCGCGAAGCGATGAGCTCATCGGAAGTAAACAGGGCTTGCTTCTGCGCAGCGCTGCCGGTGCTGCCCGCCCCGCATCCCTTTGTGCTACCAAAGGTGGCAAAACATTCCTAACGTTTTTTTTTTTTCCCGTAAACACGTCCGAAAGGGGAAAAAAAAAAAGAACAATGCGGAGCGGCGGCGAGCGGTGCGTCCACCCAGACAGTTTAACCCTTGGGTCAGCGTGTTTGTATTTCACTTATTGGATTGTTAATAGATTTTCTTCATTTGTGCGAGACATTGTGAATGATGTGCTGAGGCCTTTCTATTACTTCACCGCCGGCGCCCGTGGTCCACCTGTAAGAAGATAGCGTTAAAAGCTGCTGGAGTTTCTACCTCTTGACAACATCCCAGCTGTAGACTAGCAATAGCAATCCTCCCGTGGCAGTTTTAATTATCGGCCCCGGCGATACCATCAGTAAGTGTGTAATTACGTGTCACTTTCCTGGCTGTTGGGTATGAAAAGTGGAACCAGTGAGATGATGATCGTTGAAGCTGTAGACTCATATTTAAACAATTCAAAATGTGTAACTGGCAGTGTCATTAAACAGAGAGAGTCTGACCCCAGCTGTCAGTTACTTTTCCTTATGCAGATTTTTTTTCATGCTGTCTGTCAAAAGAGCTCCATGGGCTGAGATGGGACAGAAGAGGCAGCGTAATGCAGAAGTGCTGCTCTCCTCCACTCCCGCCAAGGTGGTCTTTTACCCTAAATAAATACTACTGGAGAGATTGTAAATAAACGGCCCACCACGCAGGAAATTATATAGACTTTGGCAATGAATAAACAAAGGGAGACAATCAAACAGATATTCGACCCTTCAAAAAATATGAATAAAATCTGACTCATTACCCTGAACTTAAAGAACAAGGCTTATGGTAATTTGGGGGATTCATTACTGAAGGATAAAAATGGAATAATTTTCATTTCTCCATTTCCACCAAAAAATTTTTGAAGCCATGGCAGATAAATGAATAACCTGAAGGTTACTATTATTATTTAAATGCATATATGTATACACACACATATATATATTTATATATATGAGACACACACACACACACATACATATCTACATGAGCAATAACAATTTTTGAATAGTGCTTTCAAAAAGTATTAGGATATGAATCACTGTAACTTCAAAGTCAGCAGATGTTTAAGGTGTGCAAAGTACTAGAAACTTGTCACCTGGCCAATATATGCTAAACAGATGGAAAAAATAAATATATGTGCATAGAAGTAGGCAAGTAAAGAATATTTTTTCTGCAAATAGACTCAGAAATTTCTAAAATGACAACTCTTTGCTGACTGAGGACAGGCACACTTGTTTGACTGGGAATTTGGAACTGGCATTCCAAGAGTTAACTGTGGAAACACAAGCAAATAAAT
Organism: Buteo buteo; assembly: GCF_964188355.1. NCBI lineage: Eukaryota > Metazoa > Chordata > Aves > Accipitriformes > Accipitridae > Buteo > Buteo buteo. The sequence goes on along the minus strand of NC_134174.1, from coordinate 68,084,156 downwards.
GAAACAGTACTTTATGAAAAAAATAATTATATAATAAATTCGAGGTTAAATGAAGATTAATCTGTGAAGAGAGAGAAAAATGTTTCTTTAATTTTTAAAATGTTTGCATTTCTCAGAATAAAGCTAAGTTACAGTTGCAAACAAATAACATTATCTCATACCCGTAAGACACTTTAATTTAAAGCTTTGGAGTTCACGTTGACTCTGGCAGCAGCAGTGGAACAACAGAGACACACTGGATGCTCAGCCTTTGAAAAGGCACTGCATCACACCTACTCTGGCAGATTTTAAGCAGAAATATATTCATTTTGTGTGTGTGTGTGTTTCTCTATATATCTGTATATAAAAGCTTTGCATATATTTCTTGTTTCAAAGACAATGCTACAGACCAGCGCATACAGTAGTGTAGGCTATATTAATTGCAGCAGTACTTTCATACTTGAAAGTAATAAATAGGCACATATTAAATCCTCTAAGGATTAATTTGTATTTTATCAGCTGTGAAAAGGGCAATTTTTTACATATCCAGACTTAAGAGGTAACCCTATTAGACCTTCATTGGAAAACAAATTCTGCATATATTTTGTAGTAGGGCTTTTTATTTTCTTCCTTTTCCTCCTTTTTCTCCTTTTCCTGTCTTTTTAAAAGCATTTCTTGTAGCAAGTGGTTATGTAATTTAATGTTGAGGAGGAAATGAGCTTTTGTGTTGTGGACAGACAAACACGGCTTTGTAAAACTCGGCCTCCTGTATATTTGCGTGAGCAGTTAACAGAAAGCCCAATAGAAAATGCCACACTGTAATGTGTTAAGTGTCTCACTTTTCTGTGGCATTTGAAATATACAGTGCTTAAGGTCATTCAGTTTTGACGCATACATATTAATATCATTGCAGATATCTTTATAGTTATATTTACAAATTATTTGCTGTTGCCACTAACGAACAGTTGCCGGGAAGCCCCCCCAGACACAGTGCCGTAGCAGGCAGTTACGAGGAGCCAGTTTTTGCATGCCAAATAGCCATTTTTCTTTGTCTTTCATGGAGTCGTCTGTAGGGTTGAGTATTTTCAAGTTCTGTTTCTGTCCTACTTGCATGTTAGCTGCAGGCGATCTGCATCACAGGGAGGAGGCAGTCCCTTGGGGAGAGCCCACTTTTCTGCATTTAGTTGGTTGCTTTGAAAGCAAAGGATGCTAAAAAAATTAGCTCTCTTTTAGGAGTGTTGGGTGACTTGTGCACAACAAACAGATTCATAGTTGAAGGCTCCCGAGTTATTATTTTATTTTTTGAAGGAAGGCGAGTTGGGATTTTTAAAGGGACACTGTGCACTTAATCTCTGCCCAAAATCCAGATGTGCTTCCCGCAGACAAGTTGGAGTTCCTGTGTGTATCCTGGCTGAGGTGGTGGAACCTCCCTCGCTGTGGGTAAGAAGAAGGAGGGACTCAGCAATGCAGCAAGCTGACTCCTAATGCTCTGCACAATTACCAGTACCCTGCGCTCTGTCCTTTTACGCTGGGCTTTCCGGGTGCTTTCACACGTGTACTTTGTCATTGCGGTTAAAATTGGTTCGGGTGCGCTTGCTGTGGCTTCCCAGTTTGCAGTCACCAGGGGCCAAGGGCAGACTTTTTTATTCCAGTGCTCCTGTGCTTTTCGTAGCTGTCCTCCAGAGCCCAACTCCTCCCAGCTCCAGGATACACCTTGCTGCCAGTTCTTCAAGGGTTCACTAGTCCAAAAGTCCAGGAAAATTTTCACGAACCCATTTTTGTAGGCATGAGCAATTAAAATAGTGGCTCACAAATTATTTTCTCTGTGCGTTTCAAATCAAAGTTTTCCTTAAAAGTGTAAGCTGTGTGAACAAGCACTGTAAATCTTTGTTATCGTCTTGCTTTTCAAAACATACTGCACATTTCCAGTTCAACTGAATCCTTCTTTTACGAAACCGATGGCAGTCTGCAAAAAAGTTTTGCTGTCTATGGACTCTTGAAACAGATCTGTTACCATCTTTGCTGTCTCTGTCTGGTTGCTCAGTGCTTATTTGAATAGCAAGGTGACCTTAGATAAAGCAGTGTCATAGGCATGGTGTGCAGTGATGGTGACCCTAAGAGTTGTTTGAGCAGCTTGACAGCTGAAGGGCTACTCAGTGAAATCATTGGCCAGTTGTGACCTCTGGTCCTCCTCTCATTGTCAAATCATCCAAATTCACACTTACAGTGGGCACCCACTATATAACATCAGTGTTGTGACCCTTCTTTACTGTTAGCTATCGATATAAAATTCAGAGCAATATCTTGCTAATAATAGCAAGCAGTCTAGGATTGTCTGTTGAGGAGACAACTGCTATTTTAAAGCAGTATCCAAATATGGTTATGGGAAAATAACTATTTTTGCCTTATGAGATGAGCACAACCACTTCTGTTTTGGTATTGAAAGAAGAAAAACATGCTGTACTACAAAGATAGTCATTTTGGATATAGTGGAATAAAATCCAGTGGAGTGTGGGGCCAGTGGAGTATTTCCTATGTATGATTTCAATAAGGAAGTGGAGATACAATAAGGCATGTTCTGCAATGGAAGAGCAGCCACCTTCTCATGATACATACTGTCCGGCTTCAGACAGAAGTGTTGTGCTTGCACAAAGGCTGGGAACACCAATACCCTCTGCAGGATTGCCACTGGTGGCACTGGGAATCCAGTAGGCACCAGAATAGGACACTATCGCGGTCGATACCTCTGAAATATGAAGGACAAGATTCTGGTTCTAGCTGATTTAAAATAAGGTTGAAAACAATTACAGTGGCTAAATCCCATGAATGCAGTCAGGTTATTACTTACGTGATTAAGGGAAGCAGGGTTTCTCTCAACAGTGTTGACCTGAGATTGCTGAAGTGTTTTTATTTTCTTTGGTTTTAATATGTCAATAATTGCTGCACTATGGTAATTGCTAACCACGCTGGCTTAATCATAGATTTTCTTCACAAACTTATTTTCTTTCTTACTGAATCAGACCAACACGGTAGTGTCTTATGAATGCTTTAGGACAAAATGTACAACTTTGTTGCTTTATCAAAGAAGGATATTCAAGTAGACAGGACTGAGCAGCTGTGATGGCTTATTTGTGGTGTCGCAATGCTCCCTCTGTGTCTGCCCCTCAGCGGATGGTTTCCCTTTCTGACTTTGTCACCCTTCCCAAAGCCATGGCTTATTTCTCTCTCAGTTTTTGCTCCTAGCAGAACCAACCTGGATGCTCTCACGATGGTTGCCCTATTGCAAATAATAGCAAACAATAAAACAGCTTAGCTTAATATTTGAAAACTATCTTGAAATTATGAAGCAGGGGAAGTACTTTGTTTATCATGGTGGAAACTTATTAGACAAGTACCCTTGGTGCATGGAATATATATGCTTTTAACAGTTTTAATCCTTTATCAATTATTCATATGTGAAGGTTTTTCTGTATTTGTACAGTTTGTTGGATGGAATAGCAAGCATGCCTTTATTTGTCTAACACTTTTGTTCGAACTGTATCAGATAAGATATTTAACACACCCAAACATATTTAATTTAAGAAATAAAGAGCCATTCTTTCTGTGCGGTTTTACACATCATTCTTCTTTATTACACCAGGTTTTGCTCATCATACCATGTTCTTCCTCAGAGGACAGAGACAAATAACCATTCTCCACAAGGACAATGTGTGTGTTGAATGCACTTTAAATCCTGCACTTTGTTATGATTGCAACCAACATTTTAAATATGCTGCAATCAAATTCCAAAATGACATGAGAAAAATGACATCAGAGAATAAATCTATTAGGCTGCTCAGGCAACAGGAATGTTTGAGCTGGAACATACTTAGCTTGAAAGTTAAAGATTGAGTACAATGTTTATTTTATTTGCTTAAGAGAGGCAAGCCTAATTCATCCCTGTTGTGGAAATCAATGGAGTTACAGTATAAATATACTCTTCAAATATATTTGGCATATTACATGAGTTAAATAGCATTACCTAAATATAGTTTAGCTTTTAAATATCACATGAGATTACTGATTTACTTTTACATCGTGCTAGGTTTGTTTAAACTATTCAAGGGTCTCACCCATGACATACATAGTAATTCTGCCTATAGGCCTGGAAGAGGGAAACCAAAGTCAAATGAGCTTCCTAGTGGAAGTTGTACGACTGGCAAAGGCTGGGCTGCGCCTGGCTGCATAGGTGGAGACTGCAGCAACATTGCGGATCAGATGCCTATAGTCTATTTTATACTTTTCTGATTTGCTTGATGCATTGCAGGAACGAGATCCCAGCATATGTGCGTTCTATTTAGTCATGGTGCAATGAGGGATTTTGGAGACATCTGAATAAACAATTTCTCTTGTTGCAACTGCTTTGATCCCTTCTGCAAAAGTCCTGCAGCTCTTAAGCTGTGTTTGGGACAGGGTTTCTTCTAAGCAAGAACAGGAATCCAGGGAGGAGCGAACATGCTGAGGTCAACCATATGACTGGATTCTTTCCTGGGGCTCTGATGGACCAGGCTCCTGTGTTTTGCACCATGTTTCTCATGAGTGGGCTTCCAGCTAGGCTAGAAAGTCCCTCGAGTGGTCATTTACTGAATCATGTACTATTTCCTTGTGTTTCTTACTGGTAGAGAGGAACATGAGCTGTTGGATGAAAGATCTTGGAGAAAAAAAAAATCCCATGGAGATTCTTGCTCAGAATGGTTTAGGTTTTGAGAAGGAAACATTTTTATCCTAGTAGGATCACCCATCCCTTGGGTGTAGTAAATACTTCAGGAATTTCTGGGCTTAGTCGTGCTGCTTTCTGGCTATGCATTAAGGTATTAGTTCCTGTTACTGTTGGTATGAATATTCCTTATACATCTTCCTGAAAAATTCCCCTTAAAGAAAATAAATGATGTCTTACATTCAAAGTTCTTAAGTGAGCATGGCTGGGATGACGGATTTAGCTTGTCTTACATGAAAAAAATAAAATGAAATAAAGTGTTATTCAAAAATGGGATTTGTTTGCCTTCAAAATTGTAGCTCTAGTTTTCTCCAAAGACTTGGAGCTGAGCAGGTGTTGCCTAGGTAGGAAAATTTCACTTAAAGATCTCTGAACTGTCCCAAACTGAAGTCCATTCTCATCCATAACGTAATTTAGCCCTTGACAGATATATAGAGCTCTTGTAGCTTTCTGTTCTTCACAAAATCTCCCGAGCTTCAAGTCTCACTGACCAGATGGGTTGTAATTTGGCCTCTGACATGGCGCAGTCCTGCTGGAGGGTGAAAATTACCTGAACTGGCCAACGCCGAGGTCACACTCCCGTCTCCTTGAAGTCATTTTCTTTTTCTCAGGCTCCTGCCTCCCATTTCCCAGCACGCGGATCTCTGTTTTCTGCATTTTGAATAGTGCACAGTACCGAGACGTGGAATACTTATCCCCTCAGAAGTCAGATATTATATTTAAATGGCTTAAGCCTCTGCTGAACATCAGTCACAGGATTGATTTAGCCTTAGCAATATCTGACTCCACAAGTAAGATGCTGAGATTGCCCCGTGTAGGGCAGATTGAAATACTTTGTTGGATGTCAGGTGTCAGAAACAGCAATGCGTGGCATATAAATGTGCTTAATTAAGGAGAGCCTTGAGTGCTTTTCCAGACTGAGACCTCATGGCAGAACAAATATTCATGCGTATTTTCCATGCCTTAATTTTGGGGGCAAAATAAAAAAGGAATAAAGATATTTTAGAAGAACTTCATCCACCCGCCACCTTCCCTAAAGCTGTTACTTCCTCAGACCCTTATGCCTGAGCGGATGGTGTGAATATACTTTCCTTGGGATGAAGTGTGGGAACTTTTGCTCTTGTAAATAACAAAAACTACAGAGATTTTTGTGTTAGCATTCTCCCTTCCTTCTCTATTTTAATTGAACTGCGTTCTCCTTGCTGCTCAGACATCTATCTGAGCTCCAGAACAAAAGGAGGGGGAAAGATATATAGAGTGCATCTAATTCTGGGAATTACTGCCTTTTCTTCAGTTGGTCGAGAAGAAGGGATTGCTTCTGACTGTTTTCCTTTCCAGGAGAAGTTTTCTTTGCTGGTTCGTCCGTGAAGCCCCTGCATGGTGTCCCAGTGGCGCGGCCGTACCCATAACCACCAGGTCAGCAGCATGTCTTGCAAAGAACAGAATTTACCCTTTCACCTTCATATCCTCCTCCACTCTTCTACACAGCTTAATTTTTTTTTTTTTTCCTTCTGCAGCAGAAGTCATTTTTTGCAGGTGCAAAAAGGAGCCTTTCATTTTCCCCATCTTAAGAAAAAAGTTAGAAAAAATACGCTTTCCTTACTGAAAGGCAATATTTTGCTTTTAGCACTACTTTATGTGCAGCGTTTTTTAGCTCCTCTAATCTTAAATTCAGTACATGAATGGATGGATAATTTCCTCCCTGTCAGTTTTTTCATGCTTCTGAATTATTTACTACTCCCGCAACTTGTAGCTGCGAGTCCACTTATTTCTTGTTGAGCTGTAGCCATGCCAGAAGCTCCCCTTTGCCCGCTGTCCTGGGGGGCTGCCTCTGTGCTGCCGGGGCAGGCGAAGCCCGGGATGCTGGGCAGCCTCAGAGGGGTGCCCAGGCAGGACCCCCCGGCATCCTGCAGAACTGAGTCCTTAAGTAACACAGCCTGAATCCAGCTAATTCGTCTTCATCATTCATATCTCCCAAATCCTGAATCATTTTGGTTGCCCTCCACTGCACCTTTTCAATCTCCACAATGTCCTGCCTGTAATATAGTGACCAGAATTGCAGACAATATTTCAAATATACTCCCACTAATGTCTTATATAAAGTAGTGCCAGAATAACTTGCACTGATTTATAATCCTTACAAATATATATATTTGTTTAGCTGCTGTTGTTGTTTTTTTTATTGCTGCCAAACATTGAACATATGTCTGGTGGTCTGAAGGCCCGTTAAAGACAACGAATGAATCACATTTTCTACATGACAAAAGAAAACACCTTTATTTTTTATCATTGTCTAGCTTGAGTGGTGATATAAGATAAATTGAAACAACAAAAGGAAAAGAGAGTTTAGGAAAGTCAAGTAATAAGGCATCAGGTTATAAATGAAGTCTTCCAATGCCTGAAGTTAAAAAGTATCCACAGGCACTTCACACTTCTTAAAAAACAAATAAATCACCCAACAGGGTGGTGATAACAACGTTGTGTTTAAAGTACAGGAGCCTACCCCACCCTTTGGGGAGGATGCAAAGAATATGACAGAAGGTAAATGGGATTTTTTCACAGGTTTTGGCCCCAGGAACAAGCAGTGCAATGTGTGATGCTAATGCACAGAGTAACCCTTTTTGGCGTGTTGATGGTGCTCTATTTGTGATGGTGTTGGGAGCTCTGGCTTCTTAATGGAAATGAGTTTCCAACAGTTGCCTTGCATCTGTTGGGTAAGATTCTGGCCTTGGTTTTGGAGTCATACCATTAATATTCTGAAGTAATGCATTTCAATAGTGTTATTTACAGTAAAGAAGAATTGTGTGTAAATATTTTCAATGCTGTGGTTCATAGAGAATTAAGCAGTACATTACCAAAAGGTCTTACTGTAAAATGTACTAAAACATCTCCCATTCCCAAACTAGCCAGACCAAGGTTTACTGTTTTGTAGAAGACATGAAAACAAACTTGCAAAACCTGAAAGCAAGTAGGGTCAAGGTGAAATTACTCTGAGAGGGTGCTGGGAATGGCAGGCCACAGAAGACCTGCAAGTATTTTCCCTTAATTGGTACAGCAAGGTTTGAACTCTGCTTGTTTCCAGTTTAAGAAGAAGTTTTTGATGGCTTCCACCTGAATCCGGTCTGCACTATATAGTGCATGTGACCTGCATTAATGGCCTCATTTTCCCAAGACAACGCGATGCTATTAATGTATTGTACCAGGTTTTACCTTGGCTAGTGGCCATTATCGCCAATAAATAATGGCTCACGTTACATCGACTCCTGCTAAGGTCTTGGGACATGAAATTCATGTGTGCTACCAATGTAGATCGAACGTAACCTTGACATTAATCAGACAGGTGGAATTTAAGGCTTCCCCAGGTTTTCCAGTGCCGCTTTTGTAACAAATCATGAAGTTCTTCTGTAGTTTTCTGGTGAGGTTCAATATAAAAAGCCCCACACCTTCCTTTTCCTCATATTGTTTGGGCTTTTTTTTTAATACATTTAGTCTGTTAATATGACCATTATGGTGTTTACAAATATCTCTGCCTTCCCAGCGCTCTCCTGAATCCTAAATGGGCTCCTGTTTTCCGAGAGCAAACAACAAATGGAGCAGACCTTTGAAGAAACCCACCCTCGATTAATAGTTAATGATGGCTCAGGAGAAGGAACAAAGCCCGTACGATGTGAACACGGATTAGCCCTTTTATAAACACGGCCAAACAGTTTGTAGGAGCGCCGATGCCCGGGAGCAGCCTGCTGTGCCCTCCTGCCGAGACCAAGGCCGGGCAGCGGGTTCGGCGCGGGGGGCCGCCGGCCCCCGGGGTTTGCGCCCCGGCTGCTCCCCGCTCCCAGAAAGCAACGAGCTGGTTGATGCAGGAGCATCCCCTGCCGACCAGCGCCGGGCAATAATTGCCTCTGCCAAGGACCCGGCGTTTACCCTCCTTCCCCTAACTGACCGCGAGCTTGGCCAGGGCTGATGCCCAGCACGGGGGTCTTGGCCCCGCACAGCTCATGGGTTGCATTTGGGTTCAACTTACAAAACCCAAAACCATTAGCCCACTTTCCCTTCCAAACGCTTGGGTCTCGTCCTCTTGCCTAGCGTCGGGACACATCTTCCTGCGGGTGTTGACGGGGGTCGGAGCAGAGGCAGGGCTTTGGAGGTGAAAGGCTTTGCATCCCCCTACCCTCCTCCAGAGCCGTCCTTTCTCGCACAGAATATTTTAAGTTTAGGACTTCAAATATTTCTATTAATAAATTACTATGCATCATGTCAAATTAGCATTGCCATTACTAAAAGATTAATAGCGACAATGCGTTGTGGCACTCCATTGCTTCAGGGTAATTTTCTTTTGTTCATGCTTTGGCATAATATTGTATAGCAGAGCGGCAGAACTACGAAGCATAAATTTAGCCACAGCCCCTCAGCAGAAGAGGTAATCCTAATCACAGCAGAGGGTTAGCAATTAGCTCCTGCTGCCGCTCCGCAACGAGCGTGCTGCAACCTTCTGTGAAGGTTGCCTTCAAACCGGGATGCATCAAGGCTAATGCCAACCGATATCCCTCACACTTCGCAGATAACAAGATAGATCCTGACGTTTATATGTTTTTATTTACTAAGTGCTCGGGAGGAATAAACAACGATAATTTGCATGTGAAGCCTTTTTATTTTAGACCTTGAATAATTGGTGGGTTAGCGATGGTGTATACACTTAAGTGTTCATCACGCCAACAGTAATCTTCCCTTTCATAAATTTTCCATCTTAACTGGAGTTTACAAGGGAAGAAATTACTCTTGTGCTCATGTCCCTTTCCATTGCGCTTGTAAAAAGGAGTAACTTTTTTCCCCTCTACCTCCTCGGGTAGGGACACAACAACAAAGCAATTAAGCAATGTGTCTTAGTGGATGCAATTTAAAATAAAGGGTGGGAGTATATCATGTGGCATCATTTTATCTAAAAGATATGCACAAGGATTTCGTACCTGCAGTTTAATGACGGGCAGGGAGAGGAAAAGCTTCTAAATCTCATTTTGAGACACAACCTTTTTTATTTTTTACTGTTTTAACAAATGACTTTCACAAGTGGAATTATTGTGTTATCATCTATTTGACTTCATGCTGGATATATCCAGGAAAATATCTTCATGATGGCACTGTTTCTTGCTTAAATATCAAGTATTGGTATTTTTAATGTTTTTGTAAACATTATATATTTTAATACTTGAGAAAATGTATCTCATAAATAAGCTTTATTATCTGTCAAAAAGGATGAAAATATAACTTTACATTTCTGTTTTAAAGTAATTTTAGTGCCTATTAGCTATAAAGTAACAGTTATATATAATTTAGAGTATGTAGTCACTCGAAACAACTTGACATTTTCACACAAACACAGAACCTTAATAATAGTCTTGGGATTTCATTGGAAGTATACACCACTACAGGATATTAAAATAACTTATGGTGCACTGTAATTCTTGTTTTGTATTTGTCCAAGTAGTTTTGAAGCATGCTATAAAGTAGAAAAATAAAAACCTAAGCTCCAAAGTCAGCTAAGCTGCATTCTTAAAGTTATAGCAGTCTTTTCATATTAAGTATGATTAAACCAGCTGACATTTCTAGTTGTCATCTTTCTCTTCTTCTTTCCTATTAATATGCTATGCTTAAAATGTAAATGCTCTGCGTACTGCATTTTTTATTTAAAGCCCCTGCAATTGTTTGCTTAAAATAATGATACTGATTGTATGCATTCAGGGATCATAATAAGAGCTTGACAACAGTAATTTACTTGTTGATCTTAGAGTAAACTCCAGATCTGTGCAATGAAATACTTTGCCACGCTCACACGCAGTTGAATGCTGCCGTCTTGAACTCAGATAGCTCCAGAAGTCCAATGACACTTGTGCCCTTTGTTCTGCAGCCAAGGACAAAATCAAAACCATGAGGGCAATGGTTGGAGGTTCACCAGGCTGACCAGTTTCTTCTTGAAATGATGTGGAAACAAAAAAAAAAAAGAAAGTTTTTCCTAGATTTTTGTTTTTAATAACCCTACAGAATTTATTGTGATTAAAATTTGCCCAAGATTTAGCTTGTTCTTTTAATTGTAATTGAAGTGGCACGTGGGTAGGGATTAGGTGAGTGTGCAGATGTGCACAAAAATTAATATGAACTTGGAGGAATAGCCTCATTGCCATAAAAGGGCTGACCAAATGTTCACAGATGGAATTTGAGTGGACCCTTATTGAATAAGCCAGTAGGGCCCACTTGGGTCATTTCTGCATCAATCCCGTGTAGTCTATTTGGAAAAGGCACAGTCCAGGCCTTTTCTACAGTAATTATTCTCATGCCTGATCCATTAATTTTTTAATTTGCATTAGGGTTGCTCAGTGACAGCACCACCACTATCAACAAGAAGAGAATTTAAAATGCAGTTTGAAAATGATTGTGTGTGGCTATGCTGATTTTTTAAACTTCCTTACTATAATACGGTTAGACACAGAAATTAAGTATGTTAGTATTGCAGTCAAATGGAACCCAGAAAATCTTGCATATAACTAAAGGTCTTGCTCTGTCAAGAAGCTTTCAAAACCTGGTGATAATTGGGGAATTTGAAATAAGGAGACAATCTGGTGATGTAAAAGGAAATCATTTTAAAATACTACTGCATATAACCAATGTTTCTTTCCTCCTTTCCCTTCCATCCCACGCCAATGTTTATCTCATTCTTATTTTGATGTTGCTTTTAAACTGTAGAATTTATAAAATTGCATATGAAAAACAACCCAATCCATAAGTTTTTCTCTTTATACCATTCTTCCCAGGAGTCCCACTGAATTTGTACACAGCAGAAGATCGCAGAAATGAAATGTAATCATTAAACTGTGAAATATGGAAATATTCCTAAGAACATAGTAAAGCTGACAAAAGACTAATTTCAACAAAACAGGTTTTAAACAGTACGTCGGGGTATAGAAGCACCTGTTACGTGCATTGAGGATGGATGTCGTTACCGTGCTTGGGTATAGGCAGGGAAAATCAAGGAACCCTTGAGCATCCCTGCCCTGCACGGGGCTCCCATCACCGCAGCCGTGTTTTGTAGAGGGGCATGGATCACCCTTTCCCATGGAAAGGCAATGGAGGGCTCGGAGCTCTGAGGTTTTTTGCCAAAGGACTCGTTTCCTCCACGGTCTACAGCAGCTCTTCTTTGGCTTGACCATAAACATTTCGTCACTGCTGTGACTATTTTGTCTGAGGCCTTGTCTAAGCCTTGAGAGCTTCCTGAGCTTTGTAGGGCTTAATATGAGTCAGCACATAGAATAAAAGCAAACAGAAACCGCTCTGAAGAGTTCCTGTCGGCCAGCACAAAGCCTTGTTTGGGATTTTCAAAACTGAGTTGTGCTGGCTTGTCTCCGCTGCCATGTAGGTTTTACTACTGAGTCAGTCATCACTTCTTTCTTCAGCTGATTGGAGCTGGAGCCTTTTATCTCAAAATGTCTTATTGCTAGAATTTGTTAGCTTGACTAAAATATAGTTGTGGTCCAGAGCAATTCTGATTGGAGTTTGGTTTTGCAAACTTGAAATATGGACTCTGGCCCATTTCTAGTTCTGTAGGAGTTAATCTCACTGCCATATGTTTCCATAAATTGAAAGCATCTGGTCAAATAAACAGGAAGATTGACTAATAATAATAATGTATGTATTTGACAGATATGTGGTGCTTTTTGTTTTGAAACCTCCCCGACGAATCCTGCAAGCTACTTCACATCCAGGAGTCGTTTCACCCATCCCCAGCCATGGTTCAGCCACACAACAGGACCCCTTGGGAGGAGAAATGAAGAGGGTTTCTGGAGCTGGTTGAAACTGGGTGGGAGGTTTGGACACGCAGAAGGTGTGTGTCCTCCTGGACACTTGGCGCGAGGGAACCGTCCCCCTCTTGTGTGAAACGTGCATGGGCACCCCCAAGGCAGCAGCTCGGACCGTACAGCCCAGGGCACGGCATCGGCACACCGGGCATGGTCGTGCCAGCCAGTGCTGCTCCAGGGAGAGAGAAGAGGTCCCTGCTATATCAAAAGCACGATTTGCTGAAACGCTTTATATTTTCTTAGTGATCTTTCTATCCAGACTCATTATGCTAAATCTTATAAAGACCTCCAGTCCCTGTCTGCTTTCTTTTTGATCTTCTCTTTCTCCTCAACCTCTGTTTCTGCACCATCTCCCTTCTTCTGCTGATGTCCTTGCAACAGCCTTCTCCGAATTACAGACAAAGAGTATGAGTAGCGGATGAATAAAGTAACTCGAGTTATGAGTTTGTGGGTGATAGCAGGACATGTGTGGTTGAATGTCTCTCAAAGAAGTGGTGGAGAAAAGACTGTTTAGAATAAATTTAGGACTGTAAGAAGGCCACAGCTGAGGATTAATTTGCCTAAAGTAGATGGCTAAGGATTCTTTCTATTAAATTTCATGGGCTTGATTTCAACATTATTTGTACAAATGTTTTTCAGTTGAGTTCAGTAAAGTTAGCTTTGAGTTATATTTCGGCAAGCAGGATTCAGTGCCGTATTTCAGGCAGAGTTTCGGTGTCCTCTTGTGTGCATCTCTTCTGGAAGAACAGAAAAGAGACTCAGTGCAAGAGACTATACAGATATTTTGTCTCAGCAGTGAGCTTTCTTTCATACAGTAATAAAGCCAACGAGCAATTTGCTGTACACAGCTGTGTGCACTTTTGCCATCCCATACCTTGGGCAAGGGTATGTTATTGTGTGGTTTGGTAGCAGTGTAAGATTTTAGCATGAAGAATGACCCTTATTTTAAAAGTGCCTAGCTTTTTTTTTTTAGGGTTTGTTTGGTTTTTTTTTTTTTGTGTCCTTCATAGATTTAGAAGTAGAATTAGATTTATTTAAGAAGAAGAAATTTGGTGTTGGCAATACCAGTTGTTTGCTTCAGACTGGGAGATTCACTTAATCAGGGCAACTTGAGAATACCAGATGAAAGCTGGAAGAACAGAAGCAGCACTCTATATGACATTGCAACAATTTACCTCTCTGAAAATCAGAAATCGCCCGTTTGCTGTTGCAGGGGAAAAGAGATGGATACTTTTCTTTCTTACTCCCTAGGATATTTTTTTCCTGCTAATCTTTTACTGCTGGTGTAGAGGGAGGAGAAGTATTTGTGTTATCGAGAATTGGGTTGGATTTTTGAAGCTCTAGGTGTTTGGTATAGCCCACCAAATGCTATGGGAGCTACAGGTTCCCAGTATTTCTGAAATAGCAGCTCCTGCTTCTGTTTTATGGGGAATGTGTGGTAATATTATCTATTAAAGTTCAGATTCTCATACCATAACTCAGATTGACTGGTACCATACTATAGAGGAAGCATCATAAATAGCAATCTAGCTGGTGAAATTTGGATGCAACTCAGTACTGATTTTTTCTTTTGCTTTGCTTGCCTCCTTTTCTTTACTTCATGCCTTTTTTATAGCTTATAGTTGAGTTTTTATGGTATTGTTGGGCATTTTTACATGCTCAAATATGTGGAAATTTATAAATAAATAAAGCAATTCTGGAATTGAAAAGCACAATAATATGAATCACCTGGCTGTGAAAAAGGTATGTAATCAAAAACTTGTTTTGCCTCTACCTGTCTGGGGTATAATTTCAAAATGTTTAAAAAACATTCTTTTTTTTTTTTTTCTTTCTTTTTTTTTTTTTTTTTAAACTGGGTCTCATCTAAATAGCTGAGCAGGAGGGAAAAACATTAGAATATTGATCAAATAAATAGGCAAAAGGAATAGAAAATTAAAGTGCCGAATGTCAGCAGGAGTGTGATAAGAGAGCCCATGTCTCTGTAGCTAGGGTTTTGTAGCTCCTAAAGGCAGCAGGTAGATAAAGGAGCGCATGGAACCAGGAGGAGTTCCCTGTGGGACTGCAGATGACATTGTAACAGATGACTCCAGATGACAATGTAAGAGGAGGAATGGAAAGAAATTATATTAACAAACTGTAGTCGATGGGTATAATAAGATTTGAACTGCTGAATAACCGAACCTGAAAGACCAACATATTTTTCAAGATGGTTTAGAAGGATCCCACGATTGAGTATGTCAAAAGCTGCAATTATGTCAAGAAGTATTACAAAGGATGGATTCCCAACATCAGATACAATAAGTGTATTATTACAAATCCTGATGAGCAGAGATTCACCGCTGATGAAAAAAAAACCCCACAAAACAAAGCCGCAGTGAAACTTTTGTAATAAATTATATCCTTAAAATGTGTGTCTTATGACTCTTCCTCTCTCCTAATAGTGATAGCAAAAATAGATTTAAATCTGCTTCACTGATTACTAGAACATACGGGGATTAAAAAATCCATTTAATACAGTTACTTTTTTAGAGTTTTAGATAGTCATAACGGATAATAATACCTTTATGATATTTTCAATATGTGAACCTAGCAGAGGAAAGATTTTTCTCAGAAAACTATCAGATATTGGCTCCAAGGGGTGTGCTGTTGGATAAAGATTTTGTTTCCCAAATTCTAAGACTGAGAGAGAAGCACATGAAACCATGGATTATTTTTTTTGTTGTGGGAAGAGGTTCTATAATAAGTCTATCAGTTTTCTGGCATAAATTTGTCAGGGGAATAAATGTGTCTAATACATATTTTTGATGATTGATAATGGTTTTCCAAGTCTGCTAAATAAGGAAGCAAGACATTTTCTTTCTATGTTTAAATGTTGGGAAAAATAGCCTGAGTGTTTTAAAGTGACAAAGACATCACTAGTTCAGAGTTTTTTGAAGTTCTGAAAATTTTAGCTACATTTAGTACACTTGCTAGTTTTGTCAAGGACAACAATGTGCTTAATATTAGCAATCCATTTTTTTCTTAGTGTGACTCACACTTGCCATATGTAAATATTAAGAGGTTCAAACACAAAATCTCCATAACTCCATTCCCAAACTAAAATAGAAAAGCCAATTCTAAAACATTATAAATCCAAGATTTGGGTCTTGGTTTTTTTGCCAAACATGCTAGTGATTTGCAAATCACATTGTTTACGTTGTTGGGTTTGCTGCTATGTGCACATTGCTGCTTCTCCTACACGCCTTCCAGTAGGGAGCAAGGGAAAAGTCTATTGAAGGTCCAAATGAGTGACTATGGCTAGAAATGGGGAAAGGTTTTGTTCTGAAACTGGTGGGATATTCAGAAGTAGCCTAGACCATGCTAATGAAAATGTTTCCACGAAAAATGAAAGTTAGGTGTGTGATTACTGCTGAAGATATGCCAAACACCTACTGGCAATGTGCATCTTTAAACACCATCAAAGCTCTTGCTCTATTTGTACCTTAATTTAGCATTTGTCTTGGTCCCCCTTTTGCCCCTTTTGTTTGAAAATGTCTTTCTGCTGAACTTGCAGCTTTGGTTGCTGTTTTGATAATCTGCAGTACTTGAAGTGGCTCCGATGAATAGAATTTGCAAGAGAACTGGATGAAAAAAATCTATCTTAATTAGATGCTTATTGAAATCTAGCACAAACTGTATATGAAACATGATTTCAAAACTGAAACAAATATTTTTATATTTATATATACTTACTAATATATATACTTAACGCCAATGTCAGCTACAGCTTTTCTGAAACAAATGGGAAAATGGAAACTCCTGCTGACCTCAGAGCTTTTCTAAAATAAATTTCTCAGATGATTGTAAAAATCTGTAGTAGAGTCATTTTGCAGTAGTACATAACTTTTTGTTCATTGAACTTTGTGTGCAAAGCATGACGGTGTATAGGAGGGGGACATCTCCTGCACGGATACAGGATTGTGCTCACTGTTTTCAGTCTTCTATTTTTGTCACTGGTGTCCTGTTTTATGAAGCAAGATTCTTTTTCTTAGTGTCTGATATGATGTGATATGCAATATAGTATTTGGTATTGAATTCCAAGACTTGGTGTTCATATTGTTTCTCATCCATGTTCTTACCTTGTGAAGAATCTAATAAGGGAAAAAGCTTGAAAACTTCATATTTTACATTTTAAAAAAGTCTTTTTCTGATGTGGGAGAAGAGAAACTGGGTCAAAAAAATAATTTATTATTATCTGGAAAATGGCAAAATGCGGTAGAGGCAAAATGGGGACATGAACCCTGAGAAATTTTATTTCTTCTGTGTTTTCATGGATTTGATGGATGGACCACTCACTGGATAAGGAATTGGCTGGATAGTTGTACTCAGAGAGTTGCGGTCAATGGCTCTATGTCCAAGGGGAGAGCAGTGATGAGTGGCATTCCTCAGGGGTCAGTACTGGGTCCAGCGCTGTTTAACATCCTTGTCAGTGACACGGACAGCGGGATTGAGCGCACCCTCAGCAAGTTTGCTGATGACACCAAGCTGTGTGGTGCGTTTGACATGCTGGACGGGAGGGATGCCATCCAGAGGGACCTGGACAGGCTTGATAGGTGGGCTTGTACCAACCTCATGAAGTTCAAAAAGGCCAAGTGCAAGGTCCTGCACATGGCTCGGGGCAATCCCAAGCACAAATACAGCCTGGGTGGAAAATGGGTCAAGAGCAGTCCTGAAGAGAAGCACTTGGGGGTCCTGGTTGACGAGAAGCTCACCATGACCTGGCAATATGCGCTTGCAGCTCAGAAAGCCAACTGTACCCTGGGCTGCATCAAGAGAAGCGTGACCAGCAGGTGGAGGGAGGGGATTCTGCCCCTCTGCTCTGGTGAGACCCCCCCTGCAGTACTGCCTGCAGCTCTGGGGCTCCCAGCATAAGAAGGACCTGGACCTGTTGGAGCGAGTCCAGAGGAGGGCCACCAAGATGATCAGAGGGCTGGAGCACCTCTCCTACGGAGACAGGCCGAGAGAGTTGGGGTTGTTCAGCCTGGAGAAGAAAAGGCTCCGGGGAGACCTTATAGCAGCCTGCCAGTACTTAAAGGGGGGCTACAGAAGAGCCGGAGAGGGACTTTTTACAAGGGCCTGTAGTTATAGGACAAGGGGTAATGGCTTTACACTGAAAAAGGGTAGATGTAGTATAGATGTAAGGAAGAAGTTCTTCACTGTGAGGGTGGTGAGGCACTGGAACAGGTTGCCAGGAGAGGTTGTGGATTGTTCAAGGCCAGGTTGGATGGGGCTTCAAGCAATCTGGTCTAGTGGAAGGTGTCCCTGCCCATGACAGGGGACGTGTTGGAACGTCTCTTCCAACCCAAACCATTCTATGATTCTATGATACATCTTCCTGTCTGGTTTGGTTGTCACTGATTGTATCTGCTGCCAAACTATGCAGTCTTTCCAAGTACATGCACCTGCCACCATGCCTAAATCTTATGCTTTACCTACATATTTGTTTTGCATGCCCAGCTGGGAGGGTCTTCTCTGGGGCCAGCTCCTGCAGAGGTACCTGTCCCTCTTGACCCCTCCATCCCTGCTTTGCTCTTCCGCAGCCAGGACCGCCGTCGCTCACCCCAACGTGCATCTACTGGGAAACAGTTAAATAAAGTTTGGTTTATTTGTGGAGGTACTCCTGGAGCCAAAGAGCACACAAGGCCAAGCAGGCCATAGCATCCTGGGTGGGGGGACTCTTCAAATCCCTCCTGAGGGCTTCTTCCCAGGAGCAACTGCTGCTGTTGAAGCTGCCTGCACAGGATGGGTGCTTGGGCTTACCTTGTTCTCCACTCCATGCTCTCGCTCCCAGGATTACACCAGAGAGACAAAGAGCCTTTCATGAATGTAAATTTCAGTAGAAGTTATTATTTTTTACTTTCATGGAGAAAAAAAAAAAGAAATCGCAGGAACAGTGCAGCTTCCCCACAAATCTCCAACTAACCCTTGCACTCAATTAATCTTCGTGACCTTCTAATGCCCCGTGCCATGAATTGTACCTTGAGGTTAGGAAATAGGTCTCATAGTAGTTCCCAGTGATTCCTATACAGCTTTTGTGTTCTGAGCCTTCAGATGTTGTTGATTTGAATTTGAAATTTCTTTCATGCATAATGTCTTGATCTGATAGAGCTTTCGCTTTTAAAGCTGAGCTTTAATTTGTTTAATCTGGCATATTCTTAATTATACGAGCTGTAAATTTTATTGTATTGTAAAGCCCTGAAATACACGCATAAAGATGCAGCGCCAAGGTATGATTGATTAACAGGACCGTCTTGCTCTTGGGTGTGACAGTAACATGCACTGGGGAAGATGGGGGATGCCTGGGAAGAAAATCCTGGTGCAGAAACACTGTCCTACAAATGCTTGTGAATCCGTGCAGTTAACTTTGCATTAGCTGCATACGGGCCAGAGGCTCAGCTGGGATAGATGGGACTGCTCTGTTTCTGGCCCATAGGGTTTTAGGAAACAGCATAAAGTGGGAAAGGGTGAGCTAAATTTAAAAAACAAATAGGAAATGGCTGAAATATCTTCCCGATGTCTTGCTGGGAGATTGGCTTCAGCCCCCATGTCATTCATTATTATGTGGTTTCCGGACGATGGTGCCAGGACTGGTGCTGCATGACGATTCATCCTTCAGTGGCTATTGCCTGCGCTGATGTTACCTCCGTGAAAGCGGGAGGAGCAGCAGCACTAGCAGAGATGGTAACATGCTAGAGCAATGAGTGAGGACACACAATTATTTCATTATTCATGCATGGGATCTCAGGAGACTTGCTATGAAATTTCAGCTTCAGAAACACCAGCTTTTTTTCTGGTGAGCCAAAGAAAGTGCTCTGCTAGCTTAGCCAGTGGAAGTAATCTTGCAAGGCTTGGTGTCTGACACAGGTCAGGAGAAGGCAACCACACAAAAGGTCTTTTATTTTAAAGCAGGACATGGGGCCATGCTTTGCACCCTGAGTGATCCTGTAGTACTGTTGCTGAAGCGTCGAGGTGGAGCTGGGTGCTGTTATCCCTGTTCTGTGCAAAAGGAATGGCATTATCGGCACAGTTTGCTTTGTCCTGCTCTCCAGGTGGTGGCAGGAATCGCTAGTGCCTGAATTTTCCAAATGCTGGTCAGTGGTCCCTGGGGAGATGCGGAGGGGGATGTCTGTATAACTTCCATTCACCCGTCTCTTCCTATATCTTTGTTTCGGAGGCTGCTCAAAGCCGTGCCAAGTTTTGCGTGCTGCGTCTGTAACTTTGGTTGCACGCTGCCTTTCATCAGGAACTTTGCATGGTCTGTCTAGCAGGCACAGATAGTCGGCAGTCATCTGTTACCTCCAGATAAAGATGGGACAGTTTGTTAAGTGACTGATGACATTTGCTAAGTCTTCTAAGTATGATTAATGTGTAAAAATGTTTAGCCGGGTGATAGGTAAATAGGAAAAACAGGCACTCTCCTCCAGCCAGTTTTTGCATGTCCATTCATGTGCTTTGATCAGAAGGAAAGGTTATAGGAGCTTGCTGATAGCCTGACCACTGACTAAGAGAAAACAGACGTAGTCAAGACATATCAAAGTCCCAGGTCCTAGAGGTGTATGAGTACACGAAAGTCCCCTCTCCTAGAGAAAGTGAGACTACAGCCTTAGCGGTTGAAGAGAAGAGGCTGAAAAATGTGACTCATTCTGTAAAAACTTGTACAATCCAAAGCAGGTACATTCATAGCTCCTGCAATTACATGATTTAGAGAATCCGATTCCTGACTTTTCAATGGCAAGAGATGGAAATACCATAGTAGCTATGATTAAAAAATCAGCAATATATGCATTGCTTTTGATTGCATAATTGCTGAAGTGCTGTAAGGAATAGTCTCGTTATTTCTATGTTAGATGGAGGACTTCAGCACATCCTACTAATTTGTTAACAGTGTCGCGTTGGGGGTAGAAGACCATGTTGGGGTAGAAGACCACATATGGCCACCTGGCTCTTTTTGTTTAGGAATAGAGTTGTGTTAGTGGAAGTAATTGTTCTGTCTGCACTCAGCCTAATGTATAGCTAGAGTTCGACACGTATGTAGTGACTTTAAGTCAACTGGTATTTCTGAGTACTTTGGTCTTTAAATGTGTGTGTGCACAGTTTCAGGTTACCTGTCTCTGAAGGCTCTTTGTGCTCCAATAGGCTAATTTAGTTCACCAATGGTAAATTAATTACGCTCCAGCCTGCTATTTATTTTAATACACACAACAGAGAAGTATCATATAGGTAGGCAGATAGACAGCTTGCCAGCTTACATTATTACTGACCTGGCAGGTAGGGGCTCAACTTCTGGGTGTCCTGGATGTCCACAACTAGCTTCACAGCCAGCAGCTCTCTGAGGGCTCGCTGCTTCCAGGAGCTGCTCGCTACCATAGAGCCAAGCCCAAGACACACCAAAGCCACATTAAAAGTCCTGCAGATGCTTTCCTCTTCCTTGCACTGAAATATATCTTGCTTCTGTCTAAAGGGTTCAAGTCACTTGTGATCTCATCCTGCACAGTTGAGTCACTGTGGGACGTGTCATTGACTTAAGAAAATGGATCACACGCGTACTGGAGGATGTGTCATGCAGTAGCTCAAGCACAGCAATTCCTGAAAATAATCAGAGGACGTAAAATTGTTTTGGCCAGTTATGGTTTTCCAGATAACCCTTCAATTTTACCTACTGTTTAAAGGCTAATATACTGCTCACTGCTGCTGCTGAAGATTTGTTCCAAAACCAGCCATCATTTTTGTACTTTCATGCATATCTTCGGGAAATGATGAAAATATTTCATTGCAAACCAGAAAGGAAAAAAAAATCAACCAGTAAACTTGTGTACAGTGAGATAAAAATCAGTGTTTCATTACTTATTTATTTATTCATTTATTTAAAAATCTTTAACCAGAAAAATTCATTAAGATGCAATATCTCATGTACAATGATGGCCTAGGGACGGGAGATGGATTAAAAAATGTAAATACTATTGGGTCTAATGTGCGTACCATTAACACAAATATGAAATTAATGTAAAAGTTTCTGACAGTGCAAACTTAGTTTTAACTCTTTAAATGTATGTTTAAAATACTGCGGAATGGTGGTAGGCTTTGGCAGATGATAGATGCAGTAAACAAGTGTGTCTCAAAAGAGACAAAATGTCAGCAAAATAATTGCCTAGCAGTACTTCATATCAATTAATTCATTTGTATTTAATTAAACGGAGTCATAACAATTGGCTGCTGTATAAAAGCCCCTTAGCTCTGGAGTCTTCTATGCCTTTTCTTAGTTTTCTGGGGCTGGATATTGTTAGCCTTTTTGAATAATTCAACCCAGATCTATTTCCTAAACAGAAAATCTATCTTTGAGTTATTCCCTTTTCTGCAGGGAAGTAGCAATAAACAGTAGCTTTGTGCGTCTTATAAATGACAATGAGGGAGACTAAGGATGGGATTTCGAAAAGTACTTGAAACTCAAAATGTTGGGGTTCCTAAATCACTTAGGTGCTTCTAAAGCTGTACATTATCCAAGATGACTCCAGTGAATCCACGCAGAGGGTGAGCGCATCGCTGGCCTGGCCATTGCTATAAAGCCCTGGCAGAAGTGTAACCATGACATCTGAGTTCATCTAAACCTTTCCTCTGTGGTAGTGAGGTTCATTTTATGATGGATAATTTCTACATCTGCTCCTATACATGGCCAGGTCTGCAACCCCTTCCAAACAATCTCCTGCTGTACTCCCTCAGAGCTATTGAGTATCAACGTGATCCATACGTCACCTGAGGAGGCCTATTGATTTCAATGCCCGTGGTTGGGAATACACGAGTGTAAGCCACCCAATCAATCTGTTGAACAAATCCCATCAAACAAGGGTTTGGTGGCTGCCCTTACATGTGCTGGTGGCGGTGGTCCACGTGCCACCTCCCATCTCAGCCCTGCCCTCCTGGCCACCCCACTCCCAAAGGTGTCCTGGGTCTCCACACTTGAGCAGAGCCCCAGGGTGGTTTTCTTCTCCTTGTCAGCAACTATGTCTCTAGAAAGCAGCGGTGAAAATGATAGCTTTTGGTTTATCCAGTTTTCTCTGTCTGGAGTTAGAATAAGCTACTGTTTTAAACTAAACGATGCTTGCTGAATGAGGTGGCCGAACAGAGTATTATCTGTGATTGTTTTTATTGCTTATTGTTTTATTGTATCACTTCCTAGCTAACTCACAAAATCTGATAACCTGTGGTGCCCTTCTCAGTCATTAGCACAAATTAACAAAGTTCATTACTAAACAAAAAGCAAATAATATATCAGCTTCCATCACATGTGCTATGAGGTATCATCTGTTACTACAGTACCTCTGGAGACACTCATTGCTGTGGTATAGGACGGCTGACCTGGGGAGACAGTGTGATTTTAAGAATAAAACATGAAGAATGTGGAGCTGCTTCCTAGGTGGATGTTGTCAGCTGCTTTGGGGCAGCCCGAGATGTGCAAGTACGTGTTTTGGGAGGGTCCCAGCCATAAACTTTTTGCTGGTAAATCATTATGACCCGGAAAATATTAATCGCTTGAATGTAAATACCAAACTGGCACAGATGTTAGTGCAGCAAACTGTTATAGTGCATCAATTCTTCCAAAGTCCAGGCTGACCTACCACCACGAATCTTTAAAATAAGATATTTTGAGGGGAAGATTGCAAGGTTTGCTGCCGTTAGTTGCAGCATCTCCCCAATGGCGTTGGGCCGATGCTGTCCATGGGCTTACTGGGATGGTTCGCCCCTGCCTTTGGCATAAACCAGAGGTAGCGTTTGCCGAGGCGGTGGGGTTGGAGGCATCTAAACATCACTCCGGAGGGGGCTGAGAGTGGTAGGAATCTGTCCCTGGGGTCTACCCCTCCTTGGGTTGCCTGCGCTGTAGGTACCCCCTGCTTCAGGAGGAGCTCCCGGTGTGAATTTACAATTGCCATCATTTCTTCCCATTTTTGGCCTCCCCAAAGAGGGAAGATCTGTCGTGCCCTGCTTGGCGGTGGTGGTGGGGAAGGGTTAACCCCTGTCAGCCCCCGCCTCTGCCTGCTGAAGTGCCTTGTTTGCAAAGGATTGATAGAGTACCCTTGAGAGAAAGATTCGCATTTTCACTGTTCCGTGTCAGAGAATGAGGTTGTGTGATTTTTGTGTCATTTTGCACTACCATATTTCTTCCATTAGGAATTCTAATATTTCACAACCTCTGTCAAGGAAACTGCTACTCCTAATGCATAAGGCGAATGCATTCCAGATGGCCTCGTAATCCAGTTCAGGTTTTTCACATACATTATTTCAGTTCCACTGCGGGTCCAGGCTCAGGTTTGCCAAAGCTGGTTTCATGATTCATTTGCAACTGCAACAAGTTAATCCCAGAGCGAATAGCTATGTCCACTTCAGGTGAATTCTTCTTGCATGCTGGCTCCAGACGTTGGCTGGTAAGAGGTGCTTCCAAAATAGCAATTTATATTCAGCATCCTTGTGCCAAATTCTTCCTCTCCAAATCCATGGCCAATGGATCAAGGAGATGTTTCTAAAACAAGAGGTTCTTTAATTTATGAATAGTATTAGCTAGCCATTGAAACAGGTCCAGTTCAACGAACGTATTTTAAAGCATCAAGAAAAATTTAAAAGGGGAAAGCCCAATGAGCTATGCACATAGAATATTAAAATTTAAAGTAATTCCATGTATTGAATCATCATTAGTGCTCATCTTCATTAATTCTCAGGCCAATAACATAAGCAGTAGCAAATAAGCAAAGTATGACTTTATGCAGCTTTCCTGAAGTTCGTAGGGTCAGCCTTGTTTTCCATTTGTTTCCTTCTATATTTGTTTTTTCTTTTAAAAGAGCTTTTGTATTTTGTTACTTTACACTGTTGTTTGTTTGGGAATTTCCATAAGGCTGTGCTGGATATTAAATACAATTTTCTATTTACATTTTGATAGTGAAACATTTTACTAAGCATCGCCCTAGTTCTACTCATCTGCTGTACCCTTGCCACAGCCGCAGAGAAGCCCAGCTCGAGACAAAGCTGTCTCCGTTCCTTTTGGTCTCCTTTTGTCTCCGACGCATTTGGCTCCATCACACTAGCTGAAACGAAATGATATTTCCTGAGCACTGACCTCTTCGACACTTATGTGGACTCAGCATCTTAATTGCTGTTAGTGTGAATCATCTATAGCTGGTGCATAATTTCTCGAGACGTTTATAGGAGATCTACAGTAGACATTTACTCTAAATAGCAAAAATAAAGAAATCCATAAATCCCATGAAACTTTCCCCTACTTCATATTAAGTTGTTTATACAAGGAACTTCATGTCATAATAACACTTTTTGGCCTTTGTTTGATTGGAAATTTCTATTAAACTGTTATGAGAAAATAACTTTATGCTTCAGGTTTTATGTTTCAATTTGATTAACAACAGGCTTTTACAAGGACTCTAGCACTGCTGCCTATACTGTACGCATCCAGCGTTATTGCACTAGCTGTTTTTCTCTATGGAGTGGACTTTATCAAGAAAATTATATTTCCTGCATATGACATTTTGGAAACGTATTGTATGTCATATCCCTGTCTTAAACGCTGTTAGTGCGAATCATCTGACTCTGGTTTACAATCTTTGTACTATATTTATAGCAGACCGTTGCTCTGTAGTGTTCTAAATTTCCTGCTTATGATGCAATGGCAAAAGTCATTAAACATTAGCAGTAATAGTATTTTCACTGTAATAAAGTGTTAATTACTTCCACATGTTAATCGAGTTGGGGGGGTAGAGAGATTTTTGCTATTGTTACTGTGCCTAAAATAATTTCCATGTGATAATTTTCCAGGATATCAAAAACTGAATAATTATGCACTAATTAAGAAAGTAGAGCCTGCTCTGGAGTTAAGACTGCATTAATTTTAATGTTTTTACAGTCCTTTAATTGGGGAAAGGGCTGTAAATTGAGAGCTGACGCACTCTCCTACCATAAGCAGGCCTGCCTTTGCAATCTGCCTCCTATATACTGCAACCCAAGGTCAACACAAGTTTGCAAAATCCCTCTGCTCTTCATACGAAATGTATTGGTGGTGAAGCGTGCATCTATCACTCTGACAAGCATTTAACTCTCCAAGAGCACATGCTCTCACTTCTTAAATTATTAATTGCATTAAATACATTTTCATATCGCGGACTGTTTGCTACAAACTGTTCCCGGGCAGGGAGAGGCGGTCCCCCCACAGTATGAGTCAGTTCGCCTTCTGTTGTTTCGGCTGGGAAGGGCTCGGTTTCGGGAGGCTGCCGCTGAAGGGCTTGTGAATGAAACGCGCTGCACTACCGAAAACTGCTGGAAAAGTCACCCTTGCAAAGTCTTTTTTTTTTTTTTTTAATGTTGAGCAGTTGGCTTCGATTTTCCTCCTCTCTTTTGTTCTGCACTAATGTCTATAAGTCCATATTGTTTTGGTTTGTTTATACCTTTACACTTATCAGCTCGTGCAGTTTTCCAGGGTATTCTCCCTGTCACACCATTATCACAGGCAATGGCATCATCATCCGCTTCATTATCATCTCTGGGTCATTCCAGCCCAGAATGGCTTCGTGTTACAACTAAAAGGAGGAATCTGGCAAATGGATCATATTATCTCTCTCTCTCACTCCAGCATTTGAATGCATTATACAAGACGCAGTCTTTATATTAACAGGCATCATGACCTTTGCCTATAACATGTTTATTTTAGCAATACTTGCTAGTGCTGCTGGAGTTCAGCTCCTGCCAGTTCCTGATGCTATTGTCAGCCCTGTGTTTATACCGGGCTCATGCCAAATCAGCTCCCAGGCTGCAGAAGAAATGTTAAGACCCAGGTGGGAAAGCGGAGCTGGGGAGGCAGCTCTCGTCCCTGCCTGCCCGCCGGGTGCCCTGGGAGGGGGCAGCCCCCGGGGGAATGTCCTGGGGGGCTGCTCCCAGCCCTGCCCCGGGCAGCGGTGCCGGCTGCGGAGGGACCCCCCCTCCCGCGGTCACCGTGCAGGTTCAGACCCGGGGGTGCTGAGGGGGGCTTGCGGGTGGTGGAAAATAAAAGTTCGCTGGACTGGGATTTGCAATTAGCTCTTGAAACGTCACGCCCGGATTCTGATGGGACCGTCTTCTGGTAATCGAGGTTTGGTGCAGGCGGGATGCTCCAGGTCATGGACGAGTAAGGGATTCACACTGTTTGAAAGCAAAGATTGCTTTAAACCAGCAAAGATTCAGGGGAACACTTGCTGGGCATGAGTTTGGGGTGTGGGTCCCCAGGTTAAGATGCGGTCAGAAACAGTGAAGCCTTTTCACCCGCTGCAGGGATGAACTGCCCACGGGAACCTTCAGCAGACTTTGGCACTTGCCTGTGACTCTGGGCTCACGTTTGGTGGAAGTTTGAATCTCAAACCTTCTTCTTGTATCCCCTCTCTTCGTTTCCATTTGGTCCTTAAGGAACCTACCTCAGGCATTGGTAGAAAAATTAGAATATTTTACTAGCATGCATGTGTATGCTTACTTGGTTTACTTGCAGTTTTCTTACAGTTTAATGACAGTTCTACTTGAATATCCCTTCCACGGGAAGAGTTTTATAAAGTGATAGGAAACCCATCACTTTCCAAACATTTTTACGGTACCCTTTCGGTACCTCAGGCAGATCTAAGCACGGCTGAGAAATGGGAGCCCGTCTCCGTCCCACCTTTCCTGGAGACCTCATTGGACAAACCCTGTCTCGGGCTTCTTTTAAAATTTCCTCAATTTTCTGCTTTTGTGCATTTTGTGATAGCAATACTTTAATGGCGTTACTGCTGTCAAGATCAAAGTATGGCATCTTTTCAAAGAAGTAAGTGTAAATGTCTTGATGGTAGGCATAAAACATAGATCACCTTGAGCCTCCTCCATGTCATTTCCACCATAAATATTGAGAAGATGGTGGATATTTGCCAGTACTGCGGGACAAAGTAAATTCGAGACTCTTTTAGAGGTGTTTCCAAAGTGTGTTGATGCATTTTGATGCATTTCCCTCCGTAACAACGTGAAGTGACATAAGCTAAGATCGAGTGGCTTGGAAGCATCTTTGCAGTTTACTGCTCTCTGCTAAAACAGCACAGAGAAATCACCCCTGCCTTCTGGAGGTGATGGTTTGAAATGCAGAGTGCGTGAAAGTCAAAGTTAAATTTCTCTTCGTCCTGCATCCTAACGAGGGCACATACTGGCCACGATTTGCTTTGCAGAACGCATTGGGCAGTCGGGCAAGGAGCAGTGGAAAACTTGCGGGTGGAATTGCAGCCTGAAGTGCAGATTTCTTAGCTGTTTTTGAATAATATTTCTTACACCATTTTAATGGCACATTCCTTTGAGGCAACATAAAGAACATTGTGCTACAGTTGGTGCTTTTATTGCATCTGTTCAATGGTTCAGGTGGAAGAAGTAATATTTTTCAATGGCCAGCATACTTTTGTCCAGTTGGAAAACTATGAAACATCTCTGCAGAGATCAGTCTACCTGCTGTTTAAGAGGGAAAGATTGTAGGAAAGTTAACAAAGACAAATCATAGAAAGGCCAGGAGAAACATTTTTCACCCAACTTTTTTTTTTTCTTTCTTCTGCTCCAGTTTCTCTATTACCATTGCATTAATTAGAAATTTAGGTAAATGACATAAGTGCCCTAATTTTTTATTTCTGCCAGGAGAACAATTAGGCCATTAGAAGTAACAAATGGTCTGCACGCATGTTGCCTGTTGAAAATTTCAAGCTGCATTATATCTGACACAAAAAACCACAAATAATAGTTGTTTTGGCCAATTTTTACCATAAGCAATGTCAGCTTTAGCAGATGCAGTGTACCATTGGCTTTTTTTTTTTTCTATTGTCATGGCTCATTAAAGTATGCTGACTCTTGTGGATTCCCATTTCCTTTAGGTAAATAGTTATTTACATGAACTGCGACATTTTTCTTTGGTGACAATTTCTAATTGTTCAGGCAACCAAGGGTGATGTATTAACCACTCTGAATAAAGCTTCACCTATGAAATAAATTACTTTAAATTAACTATCCTTTCAAAAGAGGCAAAATTTCCAAATGGACAAATTAGACCCTTCTTAGCCACATATGGTAAGTGTTTTAAGCATTTCCCCACTGGTAGTTACTCTAGAGAACAATTCTTCATGATGGAGTGGAAGACTTCTTAACTCATTTGGGGTCCTTTTCAAGCCAGCGCTTGCCAGCGGTGTACTCTGAAGGGCTCCCTTTGTGGCTGAGCACCGCGCAGGATGCGTTATGTGCAGCTTTAATAACTTTGTGCTCTTACATTTTTAACTCTCGCCATGCTATATTGGAGACCAGTGGCAGAAAAGCCCCTGGCCTGGTGTCCGTTTGAGTTCCTCGCCTTTTTAAGTGGAAATTTGATTTCCAGCAGTAGCTTTTCTGAACAAGGTGCAAGTACATCAGTACACCACAACCCTTTTGCTGATCACAACTGCCAGGAGGACCTGTATGTCTTCCGTTTGTATTTCTTAGCTACAACTTCTGTTAACAGACCTGATTCTGCTTTTACTTATGCAACTAAATTGGGAGAAATCCCACCAGAGGCAGCAGGCTTACACTGCTGTGAAACAATTCACCTGAGTGGGTATTAGGTTTATTCCAAAGATTGGGACTTTAAAAAATATCTATAGCCTTTTATGCAGAGCAGACATGAATGGGATGTCACCTCCTTCAGGTCAGAATTTTAAAAACACTTAAATGAATTTGAAAATGTCCGTATACATTTTTTAGGCACCTAGGCAGCTTTAAACATTTGTACGCCCTTACAAACTCATGTCCTCTGGACTTCTGAGTACCTAAGTCCCATTTCAATGTAACCTAAGGCAAAGCCACTTAAGCGCTTTTGAAAATGTTACTGACATAACTCTTTCCCCAGTGTCTGAGTTGTGCCAAATATTGCAAGATAGAAACCTAAGAAAACATGTTTTTCTAATTTAAGTCATAACTTGACCACATTTCAATGTCCACATTTTGTATTTAGAAACTAAGAACTTCTTACAAGGAAGCATCCAATCAGTTTAAATTATGCTTAGTTTGTTTTTATGGTTTCCCATGACTTTTTTAGTCCAGTGTAGTTTCCCGTTTCCCACACATTAGAAGTCAGTATGTCAATACATTGGAATGTATTAGGCTGTTTAGCATAATTTGAGCACACTTTTGAAATGGTTTCTACTACAAAAGACCTAGATATTGTACATCCACTTTACAAAAATAGCAAATTAAAAGAAGATTGTGTTTTCTGTTTGTATGGGAAAAATTTAATTAAGAGTTATTTTGGTACTAATATTTACTCTACAAGAGTAATTAAAATAGAGAGATCAGTAAAATGGGTGTAGCTCTAAACACATGTTCTTGCTTTGTTTAATTATGTTGATTAGGTTTAAACCCCAATTTGGCGTCACCTCCCTTGTCTTAATATGTTGTTGATGAAACCATGTGGAGACCTGACCTTAATATAATCGTGACGAACCTCATTTGATTACCTTTAGCTAATTAAAACATACATTATATGTACCATAATATTATTATTGTTCATCTTGCACTCCTCTCACTCTATGTCGTTATGCTGGAAAGCAAATCTTATTGTGAGATTTCTGTCTCTTAAGGACCTCGTGCCTTTTGTATAATTGGGAGAGGTGTTTATTTCATGGGCCAGTTATAATAACAGTAATTATCATATAAAAGCTCTGTGAATTTTTAAATTGCAACTTGGTGTTAAGTTTACTGTGGGTCTGTGTTGGTGCGTACAGGGAGCAGCCTGCAGTCTGCATGGGACAGCTGTGGGGCTTGTCGTGTCCCCCACCCCGTCCTTTTTCTTTTCCCTTTCTTTCTTCCATTTTGTGACCACTTTACAGCTTCTTTCTCCCATTGGGGCTGCACATATTGCAGTCTGATATTCTTGCTGTCCTGTTTCCCATTAACACCCAGGATCTGGCCCTAGGCTTTGGCGGCTCTATTTTAAGATATCAGGTTCTTGCCCAGAGCAATTTCTTTGGGTACTGCAAACTTGCCTGTTCTTATGCATCCCAAAGCTAGGGATGACTTCGAAGTGCCTTAGGGGAATCTCCCTGCCCACCCCCGGGGGTCCCATCTTGTCCTGGGTGGGAGCCTGCTCTGATAACTGCTGTCCTCACGTCTCTGCACCACGCCGCTGCAGAAAGGGCTGCGTTTACCCACCACCAGAACAGGCTTTTTCTTTCCTAACAAAGTAATTCTGCAGGCTGTGAAGTGTCGTGGAAGGGCAACTAATGGCCACACTGTGAACAACATTAACTATATTTGACTAAAATATTTTTATGGCATCTATTACTGTGGTGCCAGGGACATCATCATAGCCTTTAATTTCACATTGATCGTGTGAGTCTGGCAGCACCAGCATCCCCACTTTGTACCTGCAGGAAACTACAGTACAAATAAAGCAAGAAAAAAAAATTTAGAAGATCTTTAAGTGGAGTTGCATAAAAATTTCAGAAGTGATCAGATCTGAGACTCTCCACGAGCATGTCATAAGAAAAGAAATTTAAACCTTAGCCATCGGAGTCCCAGGTTGGTGCCTACCCCACTGGACCATTTTTCTTCTAAGGTGGTTTGAAGAAAGCATAGCTGCTGCTAATCTACAATTGGTGCAGAAAATTACCTTCCAAAATATATCTAGAAATCCTCCTGCTTACAGCACAAGTATGATGCAGGAACTGACCTCGTTTAGCTGCCAGGCTCACCGGAGAAGCACTTGGGTGCTTCCTGACTTGATTTTCCTTCAAAGCATGTTCCCTCATCTTGCACTCATTGGTCATGGGAGGCTTTCTTTCAAAGTAATCTATCTTTAAAGAAGTTGGCCTAAATAGCAATAATAATAACAACAACAAAATTAGAAATTACAGCCACTTCACCTCTCCTGAGTGCCATAAAAGCAGGACAAGGAAAGTGATGAGCAATCAGAGTATAATCATGTCAAGAGCAGTCATTCCAGTCCCAACCAACAGCATGGCACCAAGACAGGGCACATGGTCAGGCTGCCAAGCCATTGCATGTTAGTCTGCTGTGCAAAAACCTCGCTCGAGGTGAGGATTAGAGTCATCAGTGTGATACTGTAGGGTCAGAGGATGGTGGCCCCATCGTCTACGTTCTCATTCTTGGCTGTAGGCTTCAGCTCCTCACACCCACAAATGGTGGGTGCATGGGGGAGCGACTCCCCCATCTCTTGGCAAATCTCTTGGCTGTTGCCACTGTCCTCCACGTTCTCGAACTCATTGCGAAGAAGAAGTACCGATATTTGACCACTAGTGGGTTGAGGAGATTAAATTTTAATGCTTCCATCTTCCCACCACTGCACCTCGCGAAAAATAAATAAATAATGGTTTTAAAAATGTACAAAATCTAATTTAAAATGACATTGGGGTTTTATTTAAAGTCATGGAAGCTGGTTAATTCCAAAATGCTCTCATTAACTCACATCATTTAACAAGTTTCTATTCATTTAGCTCTCTCTCTCCAGAGCCTCTCAGCTGCTCTACCTCAACACATTGACAGCCTTCTGTGCTTCTGCTTCCCAAGGGGAGCTAAGGTGACTTTAAACTACCTTTTCATTCTCCCAGCGTTAGGGTGCAGAAATGAAACGGTGCAACTCAGCCGGCTCTGGAAGCCTGTCTGAATTACGGTGGGTTCCCCGGGCTGCCCGCCGAGCCGAGCGTTGATGTGCGTTGCCCTCCTCCTGAACATCGAGCCCTCCCGGCTGCCCCTCCGCGTCCCCGTTTCCAGTTATTTCTGTAATGTCCTCAGCTCCTGCATGGGGGATATTTCCCATGGCTGATCTATAATTACTGAGCCATCATGGGCCTTGCAATAAGTGTAAAAGCTTTGGAGTATAAACGAGGATGTCACCCCACTTGTTCACTACGGGCTCTGAATCGTCCTCCTCTGTGGGCCTACTTTTCTGTCCTTTATGTTTCCGTTTCAGCTCTTTCTCAGGCTTATTATCTTCCCCATTTCATGATATTTAGGGTTATTGGTTTTTTTGTTCCTTTTTGTCTTTGCCATTAGCAACAGCTTGTTCCATACTCCCTGCTAAAATGACTCCCTAAAACTCATTTGATATGCTTTTGCTTTTCTTTTGTTTTCAGTGCAGCAGAGAGAATGAAAAGAATCCCTTTTCTCTCCCTTCTTCTGTTTTCATTTGTTTTTCTTTTATTCCTCCTGGAATCTGGAACTTTTATTTCCAAAAGTGATTACTGATATATAATTAGTAGATTTTTGGAAGCTCGGATTTGAGACAGAGGGTTTTGAGTGACTGCTGAGCAAACATCTTTCAGTAGCAGAGCCCCTTTTCAGATGTTTCAGGCTCAGAACACACAAAATTCTTAGTTTCTTCTGAAAATAGGAAGCTTTGGTTTTTTCCTCTGGTGCTACAACCAGAGTCTGCTACCATCTGCGCTCCCGAAACCTGATGGTGGGTGTTCAGCCCTTGGCTTTGATTTTCTTTCAAAATTCTAGAGATGCTGACTCTAGCAGACTATCTTAGGTACACTGCTTTATCATTGTATGTTTTTTTTTCTATAGGCAAGTGACCGTCTGTGCAAGGCATAGACATGAGAGGTGGGCATGAGTGACGTTTCTGTTGTCTGACCTTACCAACAGCAATGCATATGCCTCAATTTGGAAGAAAAGCTGTTTTTTCAGGGTTCTAGGGGGACAAATCTGCTAGTTATGCTAAGAAATTCATTCCAGGTACTGGTTTGAAAAACACATAAGCTTTCTTCCAGAAAAAGCAAAATATTTTCTAGCTCTTGAGAAGGTGCACATTCATGAATAAATGATCCTTTCTGAGCACAAAACCCTGCGGTGGCTGTGTTCTTCAGACTGCAGCGGGAGGTCTGGGCAGAGCGTGTCCTCAGCAAGGTTTTGTCCTCCTGACCCCGACATGACAAATTCATGTTCGCGTTGCGGATGATCCCGCAGCTGAGCCTGAATCCTGTGCCCGGGCAGCAGGCGCGCTAACCTCCGTTTGAAGAGGCAGCTTCCCTCTCCGGCCGGCCCCCAAGGCATCTTCTGGCATTGACTTTGTTTGCCATAAAGTTTCGTAGTTCAGGAGTGAAGGACAGGAGGAAAGGCAAATTTTTGTGGAAAAAATCCAGGTGAGAAATATCTCACCGTAGTGCAAGGACAAGGCTGGTCTCTGCGCTGGAGGCTGGATTGGTCCCACGGCTGGGGCTGGGTGCTGGTCCTCCTGGTGGGTAGGTTTCTTCAGCTTTTTTTGCCAACTTTATTGCCTGTTTTCAAAAAACTGAACCAAGCCCAGCAATTTCAGGTGCAATACTGAGCAGTCACCAGCCGTTGCAGCTGCAGCTTCAGGCCACCGCCACGCCAGGCTTTACTCCAGCCCTGACCTGGAGGTGACGGGCACAGCATTCCTTCACCACTTGCCATTTAGTTCTCATTTTAACTAATTAAAAGCCTTTTGAGTTTTTTTTTATTTTGATAGTAATGTGATGCTTTATGTTAGTTTTACGCCGAGCACTTAGGTTGGGTAAGAGTATTTATTCCTGAGAACTTATTTAATCTGTAATTGCATTTTACTTAGAAAAAAACCCAACTTATTTTAAAGAAAAATAATTAAAAACATCAGTTTACTCTTGATCATTTGGGGATTAAAAACTATATTTAATCATGCAATGGATTTTTATTATTTTTATTCTTGTGTTATAGCCAGTGTACAGTGGTTTTATCTCCTCTTTGTACTTGCAATAACATATTATTTGACCATGAATCACTTTAATGGATTGAAACATAAGCATGTGAATTGAAAAATAGATACATTAGTCAAATCAATAAATAAATATGAAAATATATTTCTACTATGAAAAACCATCTTGGCTACTGTGTCCTCCAACTTGGACAGAGAAAGCTGAAATATATAGCTGTAAAATATGGCTTGCCGTGTCAACTAGCCAGTGCCTGCAGCCTAAAAGGAATTTTGAGCACTGGGTAAGTAGTATTTCATCAACAAAATCATAAAATAAAGACATTAAAATGAAGGAATGATTGAGTGCTGCAGGACGTTTGTAAAATCACCCTTCAGTCTGGGGCTGGAGTAGTTTAGTATTAGACATTGCATACTTTTCATATAAATTTGCTTACAAATAGCATGCCTTAACAAGCAATATTGCCAGACTGCCCCTGTAGCAAATATTTTTTCACTCTGTTGCTAAACAAACTCTACTCATGTATTCTATGGCATGGCTACAGTAGGTATAAATAATACTTCCTTAATATTATAAAAAGAATACAGTATAAACCTTCACACAGAGTATTAGGACCTTGTAATGAACTAAGACAGGTTTTGAGCTACTGAAAAGCCTTTTTCACATATTTGTCATTGCGAAGGTCCATCTGCGTAGGTTTTTGGAGCCCGGTTCTGCTTTATAGTACATTGGGGTAAATCCAAGGTTTCATTTATCTCAGGGAAGCTTGCTTGAGTTAACACCATTCTAAGAGCAGAATACGGCCTTTTTCATTTACATTTGTGTGACCTTTGTTCTAACAGGACTGTGTCTTCGTATTCAACTTTGGAAGCCAATAAACTACCTTTACAGCTATGGATCAGCGTAAGCAGTTCAATAAAATGGATATGTTAATTGTTCATCTTACGTGGTCTAGAAATAAGCAGGCTTCAGCACCTTTTTTAAGCTGACATACAGTTCAGAGAAGAGGAGCTTTCCTTTCAAGTTGCTAATTAGCTATATAAGAGAATGACAGAAATACAGACTTTACCAAAGTTTATTTGCATTTTTCTACCTTGACATATTATGCAAATATTAAGTTGTCATTTGCATATGACAAGAATATCTGATATTCTTTTACTTCAAGTCCCTTCAAATGCTGATATAAAGTAAAAATGCGAATCAATGTATGATACGTTTTATGTGGTTTATGGGCTGCATTGTTACTTTTTGACTGATATGCTGCATTTGAACTAGACTTTGTAAGTAGCCATCCCAGATACCCTTGAAGAAATGTCTTTGATATGAAACTTGAATTATGAGTACGCTTAGCACTACCAGTAAGCTGAAGTGGATTGAAACTTTAGATTAAACAACAACAACAAGAACAACAACAACAACAACAAGTGATTGTGAACTTAAGAGCAACAGTTTTTGCTTGGGTTGTGGCACAATAACTGCAAAGTGTTCACTGAAACAGCAATTAGAAGGTGTCACAGAAAGGTAAAATATTGCTAAAAAAAGACACTTTAAAAAACTTCCCGGTCAAGACAAGACCTGTTTGCAATTAATCTGGCCTGATGACATCACGCCTTTGTGCTGGGACACCCCCAGAGGTTCTTCGCGGCGTGGCGTCCCCCGGGGAGGCGCTGGGCATCCTGCCCTGCTCGGGAGGTACGGCTGAGGAAACCTCACAGGATCGGGCCCCAGTCACAAATGTCTCCTGGATCTCTGCAAACAATCACACTTCAAATTATTGTGCAGCTTTATTGTATTTTCAGCAATGTGCTTTGCTGGCAGTAGAGAGACAACTTCAGAGGTAATACCCTGGAATCTCTTCCTGTTATAGATGGCTGTAGCTCATATATATAATGTGATTATTTCTTTCATTAAAGGAACTAAGTAATGTTATTAGATTTTGCTTTTTTTAGTGCATCAAATGTTTTATTTTACTGAGGCTGGAATTATTCTTTTCCAGAAATCCAGAGGTCATTTATTATACAAAGCACCTTGCGTTTACAGAAAAGAAAGACAGCAGCTTTAGCTGTATTTCTTCTGTCTGCTTCCTCATTGCCTGAGTGTGAAAACTTTATTGCTCATTATCTACTGGGCTGTGATGAAGTGACAGATGATTTATTGGGAGCCAAAAACTGTGTTTCAATGGTGAACATTTTTATCCTTTTGTGTTGCAGCCTGCCAACCCCTCTAACTGCTGAGGCAACAAATAAAGAAAACTCACTGCTGGAGGGCCCTGTGACTATCACTCATAAATGTCCACATTTCAGATCCCACTCTGTTTCTAATTTGATTCAATTCCCTTTTGTTGCTTAAAAATTCAATTTGTTTAATTGAGCTGTTTGACAGTAAAATCTGAATTCCATGCATTTTAACCATTCATATTAAATTTCCCTCCACATAGTACTTTTATTAATGTGCTTTAAAAGAGGTCACTTTAATTTAAATTTGGTGACCTTACAAGCTTATAAAAAGATCTATATGCTATCCTTCTCAAACTGAAATTAAATTGAATAAATGTAAGATAATGTTACAGTAGATATTTCTGACTGAGGTTTTGAGTTCTGCAGAGATGAAACCCGCACTGAGGTGCTGGGAAGTGTCTGTGCCCTTCCCAGCCTATTTTCCACAGAAACAACAATGATGGAGCAAGGAACTTCAAATGAACCATTAAAATTCGTGCGCAGCTTAATACTGCAGTTTCAGGGATAGTTACGTTGCTGTGTGTCTTTGTTTAATAAGTTCCCTTTCCCTGGCTAGGGTTGTTCCTTTTTATTTTTAAAGAGGGCTACATAGTTTTTGACATTTAAATAGCTGAGCATCTTTTCCTTTAGGATTAATAAGAAATATTGGAACCGGTGCAAGACTTTAAGATTTAGTAAACTTTAATCTGTAAAATTTAATAGCAATATCCAGGTCATTATGAGTATATAGGATGCCGTATGGCTTTACAAACACTTTTAAGCAATGAGTTATGTTACAAGAATGGGTTTGCTGTGTATCATTACGTCCAGGTAAATGCCAGGATGATGACATAATTGGTAGTTGGGAGTAAAATACAACCTCTGTAAAATGTTACTAAGGTAAATGTAGCAGGATTGTAATTCATTATACATAAACATGACTAGCAGTTATTTATCATTTTATGAAATATAGAATAACCTGAGCTCTCCGTGTTTTGCTATTTCTTCATTACTTTATACGAAATTGTAATGACATTCTCGTCACAGCTCTCTCTTTTATTTCCCTTTAATGATTTACCAATACCGTCCCCCCGAATTCACGTGAGGTTACTTTCTGCCTTACCCTCCGATGGTACTCTTGATATACAAAGTCCTAAAAACTAGCCTCATTAGGAATGATATCCTGCCAGTTTCAGACACTGACAAATTTACGACTTTGGATTAAAGGTCATATGGGCATTTCAGCCATTAAAATAGTCCCATTTCACAATACCTGAAACCATAAGGAAATACATTTTTGCACACAGATGCCCGTTCTGTTAGTTTCTGCTAAAGACATACAGTAATAGTTTGAAAGCAACAAAAGCCTATTTTGTACCTGTTCAGCTTGCAAGTGTGTTAGCCCTAGGCTACTGTTTAACTTTTAACCCTCTTGTTCACACAGCGTACATGCATAAAACTACAATGTACCACATAATGAAGCAAAGCTAGCAACATTTGTTTTTATACTGTTTGCTATAGGACACGCTTCTTTCTGTTTTTAAAATCAGTTTGGAAAACAAAACAAAAACAAAGGCGTCTTTCTATGAAATGAGTGATTATGCTGGTTTTTCGCACACATTTAATAGCAGACTTGCTATGCTTTCTGTATATTAACAGGGCTTTCAAGTAAAAAGAAATAATTCAGCACAAAATGATTTTGAAGAAGAATTTCTTTTGCAATTCTTTTTCGGTGTCTGATTTTAAAACATTTTATCAAGCTTCCACTATATGTGCCAAACACTCTCTTGTCAGGTGTAGGATGAACTACAGTATAACTGTGAGATATTTCTTTCCCTCATAACAATCTTGAGCCATAGCCCATGATGAATTATTTGTACCATCACAAGGAAATTCCCCTCTTCTGCACTTAAACCCAGCAAAATTACACACCAATTGTAGCAGAGAAAACATCTGATGTGACAGCTGTATAGCACACGGAGATCCATTGGTCCATTGGTTAATCAGCAGATTTTAATGGTGCTGGGGAATATGTGGTAGCGGTGTCCTGAATTAGAAATGGCTCTGTGTTCTCACTAATAGGACAAATCTTCTACCTGTAGATGAAGGATTCCCGCTGTTTTAATGCTTCAAATGTTTAAAATTAAAAAAAAGAAGAATGTGGAAAATCTGCCATAATTCAGAACACAAAAAGGAAATCCTGTGGATGAGTCAATTATATGGTTCCTAATGACGGTTCAGCCTGGAGGCCTTGTGCAAGGAGTGGAGGAAATAGGGGAAGATTAACTTGGTTAACCTTCTTCCATTTCCCTGTGCCAGGCAGGTACTTTACTTACTGTATTCCCTCCTCTTTAACCCGTGCTGTTATTTCCCACTTTAGATGGAGACGGCTTGAATTTCTACAAGTCTTTCACAAATTTCATGTGTATTTGTTCTTTGGTTTTTTTATAATAATACTTAAAATGGTAAAAAGAGTCCAACGCTGCATTGGAAAGTGGGATTTAGGGGGTGGGGTTGTTTCTACCTGTCATCATTAATGTGTCTCATCCTATGCTTAGGAATATTAAGATCCCAGTTTTCTTAGGCAACTCATTATTAGGAATATATCCTAGAAATTAGAAATCTCCCCAAGATTAAAAGTAAAATCTCAGAGGCCCCTGAAGACAGCAGTATCTTTAGTCAGCTAAAGGCCTGGCCAAGTGCAATGATGATAATGATAAATAACCATCATTTATTTTTATACATGCCCATATCATTTAGGACCTCATAGCGCTCCACAATAAAATCAAAGAAACATTAACTTGAAGTAAACAAATGACAAAACAAACATTAGCAGATGGGCAAATCAACACCAAAAATAAACAAATCAGCAGGTCAGAGGCTCGAACGCAGGGATGAACGAGCGCGTTTGGAGCAGGGACTTCGGTGGAAGCTGCAAGAAAGGCCAAATGAAGACCGAAAGGCTGCTCGTCCCCCCACGTCCCGGCGTGCGCGGCACCCTCGGACGCCTTCCGATAACATTATGTGCCATTAACAAAGTGGCTTCCTGTATTCTATATTTCCAATTAGAGCTACAGGTTTGCAGAATAACTTTTTTTCCTGGAAGCCTTGTCTACAGGCACAGTTGGATGGAAGTGCCACGCATGGACAGTGGCAAACCGCAAAGATCTGGGCTCTGGTTATGCTTTTTTGACCTACCTTCATTACTGACACCCCGATTTAAAGAGAATATAAAAGAAAAAGGAAAAACTTATGAATCTTTTTGGACCTTTGGTGTGAATGGGGCTTGTGCATCTGCACGTACCAGGGGCTGCAGACCTCTCCCATGCCTGATTCCCAGTAAATTTATGACCCATAGGTGAACTGTGGTCGGCATAAGCATTTTTTGTCAAGGCAAGTAGGATCTTGCTGCTGTGTGGAGAATATTATTATTATTTACTGCTATTGCTGATACTTACTTGTAGTACAGTTGGGCCTAAAACTTTATTACACTAAGCATCAAATAAATGCTTTCTGGAAAATTCCCTTCTCTGAAATTATGGAAAAATGTCTTGATAAAACATTTGACGACAGAAATTAATTGCAATTCATTATTCTCACTGTATGGTAGCAACCCCTATAGCTAAATATGAGGGACTGTACAAAATCTGGGATACCAGCAGACATGAAACCCTCTGACCTGTGATAGCAGACGATTTTGAGGGAAGCATAACCCTTTTTTTTGTTTGGTTTTATTTAAAAATCTGTGAAGAGGTTGTAGAGGCAGTGAGGTACCTCCACCTAAGACTTCTTTAGTCTCAAAACACTGAGAAGCATGAATGCTCATGGGAGTACTGGAATTTGCTCCTCATGCCATCCTCTTTGTGTTCGTTTGTATTTAAGAGGAGCTTACTTTTGGTATGTGATGATCAACTGCTGATGATTTAGCCAGAGACGGCAAATGAAGATTTTGGTTTTTTAAAAAAATACTGTATAAGGACAGATTTTAGGTAAGGTTTTGGTTTGGTATATGCAAGGTCAGTATTTCAAACTCATTCTGGATTGAGATACACCTAAAACATGACATATATAGTTAGAAGCCATGTGAAAACTTGGTTAAAAAATTAACCCTGTGCAACAGAAATGCATAAATAAATTTACCATCTTCAAATACTCTTGCTGTTGCTTCCTATCTGAAGAATGATTTGTGCTTGCAATTTTACCTTTAACAACTTTTCGCATATCTGGGAAAAAAACAAAAATAAAGGAAATGTGGGAAAGTACCTGCATATTGCATATTGGCTTGCCTTTGGATGTTATTTGTACTTACTGGTACTGGTACTGGGAGTGAGGATCTCACTGGGTTATGTGTTGTGAATGTTGACAGTGAAGGCAGAGCCCTGCTTCTGAGCAACACGCGAACCTGCACGTTGGGCACACGGATACAAGACGTGGGTAGGGGAAGCAAAAAAGGTAATGACCATTGCCTGTGAGCTGGATAAGCAGCACGAACAGTACAGTAGCTTCTTAACCATTGCAGATTTTTCTTTTGGTGTCAGTATCATAACAGAGGTTTCTTTTAAGGTGGAATATGAAGCATGCAGGATGGAAGGAGAAAGAACAACAAATAGCAAAACCGACGCTGTCCATAATTAGGAAGGTAACGTTGGGATGAACGTTGACGAGCAGCACAAAGCATTTTTGATGCTTTTTACAGGCAAGTGATATTTAAGCCTCCTTTTTTCCGCCTAGTTTCTGCTGGGCCAGACCTTGGTGACGAGGTCAGCGGGAGAGGAGGCAGGACGGCGCCGGGGCGGCCGTGCCACACCGCGCCTGGGCTTCCCCGCTGACCGCGCGGCGCCCGTGCCGCTCCAAGGAAACGGTAACTAGGTATCGTGAGCCTGACAGTCAATCTATAGTCGCTGCTTTTAGATTATTTAACGCCACAAAAGTAAATAAGTGATGATTGGCAAATGGACAAATCTAATGCGCTTTAATGCACTGGAGTAGCCATAAAGCATGACTTCTCCCCGAGCTCATGACAGTAACTTTCCTTTGCGACTTTGGACATTGTAAGACTAAGAAACACTGTTGACAGACATGTTCCAGGTCATAGAACAAGATTGCATGATCAATAATGTTGAAAGCAAACTTCAGGACCAGAAATACAATCCCCGACATCGACATGACAGAAAGGTGCCACTAAACATTCGGCTGCTGATGCTGCGCTGTGAGCTCTGCCAGGCTGTGCTGGGGTGCTGAGCTTCGCCTTCTTTCCAGAGCTGGTTTTGTATTTCCCTGTGATACAATACAGCGTAGAGGTGTATGTATGGGGAACGGTGCCCTCAGAAACAGAAGGTAAGGTGCCGCCTGACCATGCTGCTCTCCTGAGCGTCCGTGTTTACATCACCTGTAGCCACAGGTTTTGGAGATGTCATCTGATAGCCAGGAGAAGAATTGCTGCAGCTTTGTACAAGGCATGTTTGACTTGAAAGCATTAAAACATTTTTGCTTATATCATAACCTTTAGGGGTACATAAGTGGTCAAACAGAGGAAGACAATCAGAAAAAAAGCAGTCAGGCCTTTGGATGTCCACATTTTAAATTTCTCAAACAGATTATATGCATGATGCAATAGGCTTCACAATGTGTTTTCAAAAGGCTTCGCTTGGCAAATATGTAGATGACACTAAAACTGGCATCAGAGGTGGCAGAATTTCATAGTTTGCAGAGAGACAAGTGAAGGTAGGAAAGAGCATGTCCGTCTGTTGATGGAATTTATGTGAATTGCTTGAGTGCTGATTTGAGAGCTGTGGCCTGACTCATCTCTCATTTCCATCCATTGTATGCACATTTTGCTTTCCTGAGTTTGTGGGCACAGGTGGTCCCTAACTCCACACTTGAGAAAGCGTTTTGATAGACCGTAAATAGCAAGAAGTGGAAATGCTTTATTCCAGTGTTTTAGCCTGAACACAGAGATGGAGCTCAGTGTTACTAGATACAACCTTACCTCATTAAACACCGCGTATAGGAAAGGAACATCTGAAAATTGGGAATGTATGTTGGAAAAAGCGTGAGCCTGCCTGGCAGATGAGTGCTACAGCAGCCCCATTCATGCAGTGGCTCACAGGAGTGCTTCTGTTACAAAGGTTTATTTTCCACGGTGTGTAACTTGGCAAAAACAATTCACTCCACACTCAGACTTGGCATTTGAGATCTCAATCTGTATGTAAATGTTTTATAGATTTAAAAAAATAAAAATAAAAATTGTGCTGTTTCTAAATTGCAGAGTAAAAAAAAAAAAAGAAATAAAAGATTGTTTTCGCCTTGCCTTTTGGTGCTCCTTGCCCTTCTCTCACTGAGACCTTAATCTACAGGGAGCTCTGTACAGGCAGTGCCTCTGCTTGCAGGCAGCTGCCTGCTGGAGAGGACCCTTCACGTTTTAAGCCCAACTGAAGCTTGGGCTGTGTCTGAGAGTGGGCTCATTATTAAAACATTGCTCGGTATTAAAACAAAAACTGGTAGCAAAATTTGGCTTCAGCTCTAAATTCAAGTTCTTGTACTTTTCCAGAGTTTGGGGTGGTCAAACCTGAGGCTTTGGCTTGAATCCAACCCAATAAAAAGTGCTATGTTTTATTTTTAAGTTGGCAAACTGCTATGTATGTTTATGCTTCTTAATATGCTGAGACTTCAAAAAAGTTAAAAACCCTCCCATCGCTTGATTTTAATACAGAGTGTTCCTAAAAAGCATACAGCATTTTAGGCTACATTTTCAAAAAGACCCACTAAAATTGTGCCGGCACTATTTTGCATATGAAATGTTGATTGCATCGGAATAGTTGAGATGTGCAAAACCACATGCGTGTGCCCATCGGCCCGAGGGAGCAGGTTGGCCACGCGCAGCCCCCTGCTAGCCACCCCACTGAATTTTAGCTTCCCAAATGCCATTTTCTCAGCAGAACAAACCTGCGAGCTCTGAAATCTCCTTAAGCCCCAGACCTTGTCAAGGCTTATGCAGGCGCTTAGTCGTAAGCACCAGGTCATCCTGAAGAAGTCGGCGGTTACGTCTGTATTTCCAGGGCATCCCCAGCAGCGCTTTAACCTGGTGGCAGCGGTGGCCACTGCAACGTCCACCCGCAAGGACACGGGAGCAGGCGTGAGCTGCAGCAAAGGCTTGTCCCTGCCTGTCCCTGGCAGGAGGGCTTGCTTCTGCAAAATGCTTTTTTGTGCTGGCCTGGCTCCCCAAAAGGGGAGAAACCCTTTGGTTTCACTCTTTGCGACTGGTCGTGCCCTTTTCTCATTTGCGCCTGCTAAACAAGTGCTGTCGGCGGAGAGTTGGGGAGAAGAAAGTCCTGACTCATTTTAAGGGTGACGGTATGGCAGTGAAAACAGTTCTCAGTTAAAAACCATCTGAGTGGTCTTTAATAGGTCTTGGAGCTCACGAAAGGGATTGAAATTATAGAAACAGAGAGGCAAAATGTTTACCATGTGCCCACACAGCTCAGAGGTTGTCCATGCTCCTGATACTCTTTATATCATTTCAACCATGGAAGCATCCTTGGGTGCCTAAAGGCGTAAAAACATTTTTTTTTCCGAAGGTAACTTGGGTACGTTCACGATCTGCTTCCCAAGAAGCTCTCTGGGACCGTAGTTATTATCTGGGTATTATTATCCCCGTTTGCTCGCGGACAGAAAAATCAAGGTAAAAAGAAACGACGGCAGTATCGCGCATGGGGTTAATCTGTACGTGTCATCCTCTTGAACGGGACTGCCCACATGCTTACATTTAAATGCACGCTTAGCTGCTTTGCGGGATCAGGACCACCGGGGCAGG
The DNA here is from genome assembly GCF_964188355.1 of Buteo buteo. NCBI lineage: Eukaryota > Metazoa > Chordata > Aves > Accipitriformes > Accipitridae > Buteo > Buteo buteo. The sequence continues at coordinate 68,039,790 of NC_134174.1, read as the reverse complement.
GCTGCCCGGGACCCAGCTCTCCCCAGGAACACTCGAGTGCCTCCGCCACCTCTCCTCTCCCTTCCCGCAGCCGCCTTTATGTCCCCGGCATAAATCCTCTTTACTCGGGCTTTGTGTCTGGGGGACGGCAGCGGCGTTTGTTCCCAGACGAGGTGCAATGCCGAGGCTGAGGGGAAACTGCGGGAGGGGGAATACATGCATATATATATATTTATACAGGTATAAATACATTTATATAAAATACATGCACCTCCCCAACCGTGCGCAGACACGGAGGGAGATTTTAACTCCAAATTGCCGAGCTTTAATAGATTTAAATCAGGCTCTTAATGCCATTTTAACATATTTTTTTGTGCGTGTTTAGTAACAACAGTCATCTTAAATTGTAGTGGCACATGGCCAGAGGGAAGAGAGGTGTTAATGAGACTCACTATAAATGGAAGGAGCTCGGGAGTGACAGTTTTCCGGAGCACTGTTGGCATCGGATCGAAGAGACAGGTGGTGGCACAGGGCTGACCGATCACCTCAGATAATGATGAAAGAGGAGTGACAGGGGTGAAAGATTCAAGGACCACTGAAGAATGGCGCGGGGGAAGGCAGGGGCCATCAGCCAGCCCCGACAGGCACGGCCGGCTCCCCGCGCGCCGCTCGCTCCGGTGAAATATGAGAGGGGCTGATAAGGGGGAAGCAGAGTATTATCGATATCAGATGTGGAAATGAGTGGACTTAGTAACCTATCTACCATTTGGAGTAAGTATTTACGGTTTCCATGACCAGAATCAATCAGGTTTGAAATTCATTCTTATTTGGCAGAGGAAATGTGCACTTAACCTTTACATTCGGGGTCTGCTGATGAATATTGACCTAGAAAAATATCCCAAAGGTGTTCGGTCCGACGAAAAGTTATTTAATAATTTCGTAAATGATTGTCGTACCGCAGGGACGAAATATTTAGATCGGAAATCCTAACTTTAGATGGGTGCCAGACCAGGGTGCTGATTATTGCTACACCGAGAGCCCTCCAACCTCTCATCAACCAGCCATAAATCAGGGGGATGGAGGAGTTCAGACAGAGCAAATTCTGGTGACAGCCACGTGATGGACTCACGGGGGAGAAAATGAAAATTCATTCCCTGACAACCTGCTACAGGCTGCAGGTATGGCAAGGGGGAGAAGCTAAATAGATCTGTATCAGCCGCGAGGATGGCAGACCCCCATCATATGGAAATGCACGAGGAGGGTAGGTGAAACCCGAAGCTGCACACAAAATGCTAAAACGTCAGAGCGGCTGAATCACCTGAGCAAAGATTATATAAAAATGTAAATTGCCTGTTCCTGACCCAATCGCGTTTAAAAATGAAGGGACAAAGAGTGACAGGAAAGGTGCTATTATTACAGATTCAGGGTGATGCACAGTCACTGCTCAGATTCCTCTTCGGCAGCGGCTGGGAAGCAAGCTCAGGCACTGCGAATAATTTCCCTGCAACTGCCCTCTCCTATTTATACACCCGATCCAAAGGCTTTGGGGATGAAGGGAAACGATCTGGTGGATTTTGACGGGCTTCTGAGCAGGATCCATGCAAATCTGCTCTACGCGGGGATTTCAGTCCCTGATTTTTTTTAATCTAACTGAACTTACTCAAGATTTTCAGTGTGTAGCTAAATATTAAATTCACTTTAAGAAAGATTATTTTATAAAGCTGCTCTCGCTTATGTGAGAGTAATGATCTCAAAGACGAGCAGGAATTGCTCTGAAACGCACAGACTGCCTGGCTTTACAAAAGATCTCACTAATGGGCTAGATCAAGTATTGTTATCCCTAAAATTAAATGCCAGTGTTTAAAACTCCATTTTTATAACAAGAACTTGCCATTAATAATTTTTAAGGCTCTTGATTAAATAACGAAAAGTGCATTATTATTGGGTTAATAATTACTTTAGATATGTTCAGATTTTGGTCATTTTCCCTGCATTATTACAGCACAGAGGCAAAATTTCACTCATATATTTGACTTAAATGACAGTCTTTTGGGATTTGCAACAGAAATTATAACTTCTGCTGCAATTTACATGTTAAGTTCTGTAACCCCGTGATAGTTCAACCATTTGTAAAAGAACAGTAGGTGGCCTAGTGGTCTAATATTCAATGAATAATTTTATCTTACATCAAGCACAAGGTCCAGTTTAATGTTTCATTACATTAAAATTGCACTGGGTGACATAAACTTTGTAATTAAAAGAGCATAACTTTTCCAAAACGGTATAGATGACTCTCATGAAAAATCAGCATGTTTAAACAAGCCATTACGTCGTTATAAACTGAGTCTGGTTTTCTGCGGACGAGGTGCTACCTGTTGAAAACGAGCCGTGTTTATTGTCACTGTCTGTCACTAGAGTGCTTGGGGATTTAATTCCTTGATATTTTACATCCAAGAAGTCACACTGTGGCACAGCGTCTGGCGGATAAAAAAGCGAAAAAAAAAACCACGAGAAAGAAAGCAAGGTGCCATCACTGCTGCGGGATGCCGAGTGCCCTGGGCGCGGTGGTGGATGCATCTCGGTGCAGTTGGATGTCTCCGGCCGCGTTTGCCTTCGGCAGAGCCGGCGAGGTGCCGCGGTCTGGCTGTGCTCCGGCGTGGCACCGAATGGCACGGCCGCAGAGGGCTGGAGAGCGTGCCCTCCTCCGGAGCAGCGCAGGGATTGAGATGCTCCCGGGCCCCAGGGGTTTCGGAGAGGCACCGCATCCCTGGGAGCAACCCCGAGGGCACATCAATCTCCACTTCGAATTGCTTCTTAATGGCCTGGGAGCTTTCCAAAGGGAACTGCACCACAGTATGGTTTTGCATTAGCTTTTATTTGTCTTTCTAGATATTACCATTAGTCATCATTAGTTATGAGGCAATGGCAGATATCAATTAGAAGATGAAGTATGACCGAAGTCACGTGCAGGTGGTAATGGAGCTGCTGCAGAATTAGCTCCTGGCAGCACTGTAGCTCCACGATCCACCCTCTGCTGTGGGCATTTTGGGTTTGTTGAGCTCACGCAGCCAACTTTTGCTTTGTTTCATTGTGCTTTCTTCTGTTTGTTTCATTGGAGTGACTGAATTGATGAACTCGTCCTTGTTGAGCCGGAACATTTTTGGACTTAATAGACCAAAGGTATGGCATACCTGTCTGTGCTTAGATCCTTGCTCTCTTTCACCCCAAATTAATTTTCTTTCCCATTTAAAATTAAAGTACTTAATCAGTCCACAGGTATAAACAAGAGCAGGAGAAGACTGCTGGGGGAAATATTGGTCCTGGCGTAAAAACTGTACTAAAAGAGCTGGAGGACACTCTTTAATGTCTCAAGATGGTTCCAGTCATTGCTTCCTAAATCGTGGTCTCTGAGCTGATGTTCAGAGAGCGCTTTGAAGGGCAGGTACGTAATGGGAGTTTCATTGCACAGATATGCTTATTGTCATAATAGAAAAAACAGAGTAATTGTAACGGGTTCAAGAGACCCGATATATCTCAGTTCTTGTGTCAGATACAGTTCGCTAGATGCAGCATTAGTTGATGCATTATGTAGCGTTTGTTAGGATACATTACCTAACTATTTTTTATTGTTCTTTGAGATAAAGGGTTATATTAACCCCATATTTTTCATTGATTTTTTTTTTTCCTGTGTGGACTGAGGCCTAATGATACAAGGGTGGCATGGGATGGGAAGAGAAACAGAAAGCAGATGTTAAAGGTATGAAAAAGACGCCTAACGATGCAGATGCCTACAGAAAAAAGGTGATTTCTGAAAACGCTGCGACACCCACCTCTTCTCCATCCCCCTGGATTTTTAGGTACCCAAATGCCTCCCCAAATCGCGTCCCCTTTCGCTGGCCCCAGGTTTGTGAGCCCAGGTGGCTGGACCCCCAGTCGGGTTTCCCGGCTGGGTGCAGGGCTGAGTTACTGCTCTCCCTCAGTGCACAGGGTGCGAGCGAGCTGTATGTTCTAAAAATAAAAGCCTGGATTCAAACATGATGTATCTCCTTTGATTTCCATGCAGATACACGAGGAATGAATGTATCTATTATGTTGGGGTCTGCTGGAATGTTAATTTTGAAAGTCATTTCTCTCAATCTATAATTATATCTTCTTTGTCAGAAAGTAGGAATTTCTTAGAGCAAGAGGGATTAATCTCAGTCACTGTTTTCAAACAGTTTGAGTTAGGTAGTTTCTGTAAGACTATCATTTCTTTTCTTTTAAGCCAGTTAAATTTTGCCTGAGGCTAACATTTTATACCCAGAGTAAATCTTACTAAAATTAAGAAACAGAACATACAGCTGCCCATATTCCTGGCCCACAGATGTTACCAAAATCTGATTTAAAAAACCCTTAATCTTCTGCTGCACCTTTTCATTAGTGTAATAATCATTTTTGCCAAATATCTGGCAGAAGAGGGTGGAAAAAAAGTGAAAAATATGAGGTTTTGATGATCAGCATCTTTGAAAAGACTCGTTGAACCTAGTGGGAGAAATGAGGACTTGGGGTAATCCATGTGCTGAAATATTTTTGCTTCTTTTTCTAGAAAATGTGCAATTTGGTCAGGCAGAAAAAATTGAACAGAGCCTTCCAAGCAATAAATCACTGGATTGCTGGTGACATTCATACAATGCGGATATAGTGTTAACTGTATGAGTCAGACAGCCCTTACTGCACTCAGCCTGTTCCTAGGAGGTGACCTTGCCACGGTGTAGTAATCAATCATTCTGGCACAGGACACACTGTTTTTGTTTAATAGTACACTATTGGAATATATAGTAAACAAAGTGCAAAGGAAATTTCGAAAGCAAGCACTATATAAGGTGTGCTGTAATATTTTGCAGCCTGAGGAGTGCCAACAGCATACTCTGTGCTGTATGTGTGCCTCCGGATTACTAACTTTAGGCTGTTAGCAGCAGCAAAGCATATGTGACTATACTCAAATACTTCAACTGTCTGCACAGCTCGAGAGGAACAATTCAATGGAAATATGAAGTTAGGATTACAAAAAAGATTTACTACCATAGACACTGCAGTCTAACATTTCTTATTTTGGCACTTTTATACAGTGTATACATCACGATTTTCCCAGCCAAATGACAGAATAGCAACATCCCGAACAGCCTGAAAAAAATTAAGCAAACAAATCTTAATTAACTAGTAAAAATTCTTTTAGTGTACGATAAGCGAAGTGTTACTGCTTATAGCCAAGAGGTTATATTGGATTTCCATGCGTGAGTTATACCATGAGCCAGTTAATTCATGAAGTTTGCTGTCAGTGAATAGGGTAAAGGAAGACAAAGGCAAACTCTTTTGAACGAAGGAACCGTAAGTGAAATATATTTGGTTCTTACTCTTTTCACATATAGTAGAGATGAAAGATAATGCAGTGGTAATTGAGTATATAAAACTACCTTGTCAGAGCGGTAGCATTAATGTCGAGTTTGTTCTGGATTTTCGCAACTGCGAACCACTATGTACGCGCTGCAAAGAGGTGAAGAATCAGATGTGTTTTGCCTAAGATTTCGTTAGGTATAAATGTGGACATACGTCATTTTTTCAATACCGCAGCCTACTTTTATTTTCTTGTGGTCCTGGAGTCACCGGTGAGCCATATGACATCGAGAAGTGATCCAGGACACTGTCTGGGGTGACCAAACGTGCCCACATGCTCTCACACGTACAAAAAGCCAAACGGCTTGAAAAGGGAGTGAAGGCAAGCAGTGAGCACACAAAGTTTTGGCCCTGGATTGCAGAGGGAGACAGTTGTGGTGACACTTTCCAAGGTGATCTGTAGGTTTTCTTCAAAAGGGCTGGATGCTCTTTCAACTATAAACAGTTGAGAAACACTGCTCTAAAGTGTCCATCACCGGGAGATGAATTGTGCTTTCATAGCAGCGTGCCCTGCCGGAGCAGGGTCGGCGCACGGCAGCGGGGCTGCACCGGCACCCACCCCTCCTCGGCTGTCCTGGGCGAGCAAAATGTTCGTATGTTCTTATTTTTCCATAGCATTTGGGAGATGGAAACCATTTGGATAATGCTGACGCTTTACTCAGTTTTTAAGCAGCTCCTAGGGGAGTGTGATGAGTCCCAGTCAGCAGAAGCACGGTCCAGCCCTCGGTGGTGAATGAGACGGGCAGAGCTGACCCTGCGCCATCGGCAAGAACCAGCCATGAGAAGCCCGTGACCCAGTGGGCTTTGAGCTTTCGAAGCAGTGCCAAAATCTGCAGGTCTGGTAGGCTCCGCATCCCCACTTCTTGCCCCCAAATGCCCCTGGAGTGATCCTGGGTTGCACAGCCTGTGAGTTGTCAATGCCACATATGCACAGGAGGACAGAGTTGCATGTAGTTATTGTTATTTCCTAGCTGGCCAAAAATAAAGTTGCAACCTGATATTTCAGCCCATGCCATGGGTTTACGTTGTATTTGCCAGGGCACCAGAGCCGAATCCGTTTCTCCCCAGACCAGTGTACGATGGGCAGGTTGTGGCTGCTTGCAATGAATTTGGTGACCAGCCCTATCAGCTGACCCACAGAACCTGAACGTGCCATTATTATAGGTCTATGTATTTCATATTGTAATTATTTATTGTCCTCCTGAAGGAGTCAGAAAGCCTTGGTGTCTTGAGTGGCTGATTGTTTTGAAGGAAAAATTAGCGTTGCGCTGAGCAGATAAATGTGGGATGCATGAAGCGTGCTCAAATTCTGAATTCTGCCTTTTCATCTAGTGTTTATATTTCTGAATTTCAGCCAAGAAGGGGAAGAAAGGGGAAAGAAGTATCTAAGTTCTCTCTCAGTTTGTCCATGAGCTCATAGGTTTCTTTAGTTTCAGTATATATGCAACAGAAAGTAAGAAAACCCAGCCTTCTAGTAAAACCTCAAGTCAGTGTAGGTTTACATGGGTGTACCTGAAAGGAGACCTTGGTGTAGTATTAGGGAAAGCAGCAAATTAAGTATGTTTCCCAGGACATTTAATTTTGCAGTAAAGTTCTTGGCAACAACATTTTTGTTTATCTGCCATCAATGCTAAAAACCAGGCTGAAGTTATTTTCCTGGAAGAAAGTATTGCAGAAATATACATCAGTTATATTAAAAAATGTATTTTGAAACTTTCAGTATATTAGTTTCAAATAGGTGTTACAGTTCTTCGCAGTAAATATTAAATTACTAAAAAGATGCTTACTGTTGGATGCTGACTGCGAATGTTGATTTTATCTTAGTTGTTTAATCATTCTACAGATAAATGTATCCAGTCAAGATGGTAATGTTTTATGCTATGTGAGTGTTAGCTATACATTATTAGCCTTTACATGAATAATGAGCAGTTATTATCAGACGCTCAACAAAGACTTAAAATAATAAAGTTCTGCGCAAACTTAAAGCACCTGCTTTCTAGGTTAACCAAAACAAGGAAGCCCAAGGAAACACACTGCCGGGTTAGCCTGGATTCAGTGTACAAACACTATAAAACTCAGCGCAGGTTCCCTCCCAGAATCGCGCTACATACCTATTGCAATGCCTCAAATCAGTTGGGAATGATCATTTTCGCTCCAGTACCGCTACAGTGTCCCACCTCCTATACCAGTAACGGGTGTCGGGTACTGTTTGGACTAGAAAGGATTAAGCTATCACCCCCCTGCTGTGTGTTAATTTATTGCTTCAGACATTTTCATATCTGATTCATTTTCGCCCTCTCCGCCGCCGCTCGGCGAAGTTGCCCGTCTCGGCAGCCGGCACCGCGAAATGGCTTCGGTCCGGGGGCACGGGGCCGGCATCGCCGGGGGAGAGAGCAGCCGCGCCGGCCCCGTGCGGGCACAGCCAGGCAATCTGCCGAGGTGCGACACGGCAGCCAACCCGCCAGCTCCTGAGCAAACGAGAAAGGAGATTGCGACGTCGTTCAAGATCCCAGTGCTAGACATCTTCCTGTAATAGTGTTATTTCCTCAAGAAAATAAAGGGTCACCGCCACACGCAAACTACATAAAAAATGTTGTGTTGAGGGTGGTGGGTTTTTTGTTGTTTTGTTTTTTTTTTTCTCCCCTGGTTTTGTTTAGTGATTATGTAGAACCTGCCGAAAAGGTGTTTATTTCTGTTTGTAAATTGAATGCGCTGGGTGTTTTTCTCCAGCTTTGCCCCAGGCTCTGTTGGATGTGATGATGGAGCTGGAAGCCGAGGCAGACACCGGAGGAACATAAGCGGAGGGAATCTGGCTGGAAAACAAAGCCCTGTTTTGTCATTTCGTGCCTCTCAAAAGTCCCACTACACGCAGACGAAATGTGAGTTAATATACGTTAAACAGGACGAGTGAAGTAAAAAAGAAAGATGTAAAAATAAATAGCAACCTCACTGGAAGCACTGGGGCCATCCCCAGCGTGCGGGTGCAATGGGGCCACGAGCCAGAAAGCAGAATCGGCCCCAAATAAACCACCCCTGTCCTGCCAGCCCGCTCCGTCCCCTCTCACCTCCCAAACCCAGCCATCTGGGATCGTTTTCCTGCATCCCTTTCCCACCCCGGCCGTGGTATGTGGGTGATGGAGAACCTCACCCTGTCGTGCGCGTGTTGCACGCGGACACCTCCGCTGGTTTAATTTCACACATATCTATTGCACATACACAAATAAATTCTCCCATACCATTTTATTGAATTTCTAGTAAGTTGGCAGACTAAAGTGATTTTTAACACTTCTCAATTGGATTTATGATTTCTATGTCATCCACCCTGCTTCTGACATTAGGAAATGTTCAACATGAGGGAATCATTCACTGGTTCTTTTAACTACACTATAAAACATTTTAGTCTCCTTTCTTTCAGAAATCCATAAATGGCTAATTTAATCACAGCCTTACAGCAGAAACCCTCAGTTTCTTCTGCTAATTATGTGGCTGAGTTTTGGTGCTTAAATCATTACGACATGTTGGGGACAGGTAGGGAGCGGACTGGCAGGACTCGGTCACCAAAGGCCAGATCATGACTTGGTTTCCAAAGCACTGAGCATCGCCTGGGCTTGGCGCCTCTCCGTGGGGCATGCAGCATGGCATCCCCAAATGGTGTTTTCAGGAGATCCAGAGAAAGCTGGGGGCTTCCCGTATTATGCTTTTTTAAAGCTGATATTGTCCAGCTCTCTGGAGTGGGGACTTGCTCTTCCCCCTACCTGACCTACTTTGTTTTCCTGACAAATTAGGACCAAGCCAACCACCAAAAAAAACCAAAAAACTTTACAAGCCACATGCGCTGTGGTGTTGACTGAGCCTTCCTTCCTCCAACGTCCACCCAGCCGAAGCATGTTTGAATTTCAAAGGTACACTGAGCTGGGTGGTGAGAGGGCTGATGGCTGTGTGAAAGTACGCACACCACTGCTTGGCAAAAACTCCAGATAATTACAACTATTAAACTTTTTGCTTGTCTGGCCTCCTGAAACTTGAGCTTCTAGGGTTTTGTGCTTTCCTAGGAGGATTCTTGCTGAAGCGGGCACAGCTTTTTTCATTGCATGCACCATACACGCCTTGGAGCACGTGCTGCAACCTTATTCCTCCCTTGTAAAGTACAAGGAGGAGCTACAGCTGTTGTCTTCATCGTTCCTGAATTGGGCGGCTTGAAGCCTGGATCAGGCCAAGCCCTTTTGAGGGTCCTGGTGATTAAATATCATGTGCTGGTCCCTCTTGTGCAGAGACAAGCTGGATCCAGAGTTACAGCCGCTTGTGAGTTGTGCTCTGCATGCAAATCGCTCTCTGACCTTACGTCGAAGGAAATTTTGGAGGCAAGCTGTGCAAGGTTCTTGGGGTTCGGGGAGCTGCTGCATCTCCTGGCTACTCTGCATACAGGTTATCAGGGATCTCTGATGGAAACATTTGTGTTACAGAATAAATAGGGAAAAAAGAAGTTGATGACTGCACTAAAATGAATACCTAGAGGAAAGCTTTTAAAACTATTTAACAGTTTTATTTGCATAGATAAATGCCTAAACCTTTGGACTCTGTATCTGGTTTTATTGAAACTCATTTGATCTGGACATTGCCAAGATGCACTGTTCCTACAATTTTTTAATGTTTTATGGTTTATGCAGTGAGTAATTTATTATACAAACATAATTTCTACATTCTGGCCAAAACCAGGAAATAAAACCAAATATCCCTCAAAACCTAGATCTCTGAATTGTTCTACAGATCCTGCCTTAATTCTCACCGACAGCTTTATCTCTTTCTAGCAAAAATATACATATGATAATTGGATACAATGTCATAATGAAGGATATAAGGGGGGGGAGGGGGGAGAAAATATCTTCTGTGTTGGACCTGTGTCTGTAACTTTGAACAGCCCTGAGTTTTTTGGCTCCCCAAACTTTTTAACCTGCCTGTGCAGCTCTTGTGGGCACATGCCCTCCTCTCTGCCTTCCCTGGGACATCCCAAGCCCTGGTGCTCACTGGGGTGCGACCTGACTTAATATCACTCTTTTGATGGTTTTAAATATATTTTCCACCTTTTAAGGAAAACAGCATCTGTTACATACAGGCTGCAGCTCACCCCAGCACGGGTCTCAGCCCACCTCTGCACGCTTTGGTCCATTTGGCCCATCACCTCTCATATTCATTGCTCTCTCCCCTCCCATCCTCAGTCTCATCCCCTTCTCCTTCCCCCCCCTCCCCTGCTCATCCCCTTCGGGAGTGTTTCCTGCACCAGTTCCCATTTCCTTCCTCCCTCCCGGTGCCTCTTCCACACACCCCGGCAGTACACGCGGTGCCGCACCGACGTGGCATCTGATGGAGAATCCTGATTTGCAGATGTCACCGCATACACCAGTTACATTCCATCCCGAAACTTATCTTAATCTGTAATAATCAATATCAGCATGCAGAACCATATGCACCATTAACTACAATTTACATTTGATAATATACTGTTTTTCTTCATTAGGATACCGCTCCCGTCACGACGTGCTTACTTGAGGAAACGTTCGGTGACGGAAAGCCGTTGTCCAACTTATTTCTCCTTGAGTCCAAACCCCAGCCTATGTTCTCTTGCCTGGGCTCGGATGGCAAGCAGGACTGATTTTCTTCTTGAATGACCAGAAGTCATTTTTCAGTCAAGTTACTGCTGATTACCTGGGGGTAAATGAGACTCGTGATTTCTGGGAAAATGATGAGAAAGGAGCTGGCTAACTGGCAGTCATCGCCAACTTCAAGAAGCAATAGGTGTTTGGGGAGCAAAGGTTAAGTGAGGGTAGGGAAAACACGGTGAGAAGAGTTAATAAAAAACACTAAGAATTATTATTCCTTAACTAGCTTTAATTCTTCAGGGTTCAAAGAAAGTATGGGTGTGTAACGGTGAGGAAACGCAAGCAACTGTCGGAGCCATGTGCTCAAGTATTTTCAGACATAATTTTGTATCTCAAATTCAAAGACTTTTGGAAAAGGCACACCAACAATATTCCACGAGAGTAGGTGTAAACCCAAGACTGGCGTGTGTTTACAATTTACTAAAATCTGATTGCTAATATGTGGATTTTGGTGCATTTTCCCATTAGAAACACATAGTTACAACAAACTTGCTATCCTACTCTTGCTTTACTCTTCTGAGTTGCTCCTAGTAGCTGGACCTGACTTGCTGCATTTTTGACCCATGCACGGTCCAAACTAAAGCTGATTTTACCGAAAGGGGTGGATGCAGCAGTAGGTGCAGAGAACTGGCAAACTCGAGGCATTTGCTCATCCCCGGGTCCTGGTTTAGATGTTCCCCGGACCCCTGCAATGGCAGAGGGCAACGAAGAACCTCGAAGAAGCATCCTAGGAGCGCGGAGGGCGCGTAGCACCAGCATGTCCGCAGCTTTCAAGAGCAGGGCAAGGACATTCTTGATCCTCCATTTGGGGAACAATTTTTCCTCTAGTAGCTGGAAATTTTTAATAAGGAAGCTTTATATCACCACGCAAGGTGCACTTAAGGGAATGTGACACGGTGTGACAGCACTGAGATGCTGCAAAGATTTTGGCGCTTTGGACAGAATGACAAATTCTGCTGGTGTGGCTGTGGATGGGTGCAGTACAGTATAAATTAACATATAACTAATAACTATACCGGCATTATAGCGAGTATCTCATGGTGATAAGCTTTGTGATTCTCTTCAACCCACTGAAGTTGAAGGAAGAGCAAAGGCCTTTTCAAGCTTACTTTATCTTCTTGCTTCTTAAGTGAGACTAATCAAGTTTATATCCTTTTAGCTTATTATTAACCCAGCAGAGCTTCTGGCACTCTTTACAGCTTTTTTGACATGAAAGTTAGTTACACCTACTCTGCTTAGTATGACTTCACTTTTCTTGTGATAAATCCTGAAAATTAATATACTGTATCCTCCCGATTACAAAATGAAAGTGTCCTAGACATTGTGAATACTCTGGCTGTGGAATGCTGCCAGTAAAAGAAAAACTGATGTCTTAATGATCTTTGTTAATAAAAAGAAGAAACTCGGTAGTAAATTTTCTTGGTTAAGACATCAGGATTTTCCTTTTTCTCTTTTTCTTACCCTAACCTCCAACTGACGCATATTTCACATTTTTTTGCAAAGTAGAAGAATCCTTGAAAATAAAATGCATTGGACATAAAATAATAATAACGAAAATCCTAAGAGTGAAGTGAGTCCTGCGTTACTTACGCAGCCAAAGCTCCCACTGACTTTAATAGGAAGTTTGGCTGCAGGAGGAATGCAAGCCTGGGCCCTGAGCACTGAACATAGGTTAAATTCTTTCTTAAATTAAATGAAGGATAATAATGAAATCTTTTGTTAAATTATTTGCTGACTGAGCTTCCTGATTTGGTAAATTAAGAGAAAGTCAAGCTCTGAAACAAGTAACCATTCTTGTTACGAAGGGTAGCACTGGTGGCACTGGTGTCTTATTGAACACAGATCTGCTTAATTACAGTTCCCACTGTTTGTTAAGATAACGAGTGCCAGCTGTTTGATAGCGGTGGAGCCCGCAGAAGGAAAAACTGGCGATCTTTGTCATTTCCATTTAGGCCCTGGATCAGACTTGCGTATCTATAAAATTGTATAGGGAGCAAAATAACTGAGAAGTGCACTCGCAATGTGTTCCGCAAATTTGGGCAGAGCATTTGCCGGTGCACACGGAGCTCTACCATCTATATCTAAAGCAACTCACCATTGGGAATATAAAGTCAAAGCAGAAAAATTGAGCATTTAATGGTCTACCATTATTGTTGAAATCACAATGACAGGCCATGATCTTCAAGTACAATTTTGATCCTTAGGTAGTAACTGAAATTACAGCATTTCATACTCTGACTATATTATAGGGAATAAAACATCTGTCTAAATATTGGAGATATAAAATCCTCAAAATAAAGATATTTGAGAATATCTCGCACAGAGCACCTTTCCACCTGCTTGCTTAGTATAATGCAGTCATTATGGCAATAAATGTTTCTAATAAAGTATGAAAATGGATTGTTTGCTTTGCTGCTTGTATGAACTCTCATTTCTCTTTTTATTATATTGAATCTGACATTTGCTTACCCTTTATCAGCAGAATATTTAATCAACTCCAATCTGTAAGAAGCAAGAGGAATTTCTATTTTATTTAAAACCTGTCCCACATGAAAAAGGACTGGGAAATAGGTCACGTAGTGTATGGGAAGTGTGAGAAGTGTTAGAGTTACAATGCTGAATATTTATCTAGTCTACAAAAGAGACGGTTCTAAACTTGTACAGTAACATGCGAGTCTGCTCCTATTGTTTAAAGTACTGGTGAAATGATTTAATGGCTTAATGTTTCTAATTTTTATCCACGGTACAGGATCTAGAGAATTAAACCTCTGTCAGCTTTATTTATTTTCTCTGTCAGTGTATTTTCTTGCACTTTTTGCTACATAACTCTTCAGAAATGCTATATCCATATCGATTGTAATTTCTTCGGGCTCTTGTCCAAAATACTCAACGTAAACAGTCTGTGTTTCCTCTCCATCTGTATTTTGGCTAATCCTCTGTTTTAGACAATCTAATGACAAGTCCTAGTTATCTGGAGGTACATGGTTTTCAAACCGGCGCACTATGATTTATGGTGCTTGTTTTACAGAAAGTATCACAAGCTCACAGAAGTGAAAGCTTCCAAATAAGCACCTAACTTTTGTAATAAATGCAGCTAACAACATGTCTGCAAATATATAGCAAACGGAGTGAGCGATGTCTTATTATGCAGGCCACAGTTTGACTTGGTCTGGTTTTATTTATGAATATGTCTTGCATCTGTTTCAAATTTCAGACCTGTTCAGTTTCTCAAATGCTCTCCCAAGCAAGCTTGTGCTGAACGTTGTTAATTATCCTAATAAAATATTTGTATCAATTTTACTAAAGATCCGCAATGCTTCTGCCACAAGCAGACATTTTTTAATAACCGAATTAAGAGAAATAATTATAGCTAGCACTGGAATGGTCAGAGATGTCCAGATTGTATAAAAAAAAAAAGGGAGGGGGGAAATGGGTAGAGTACAGCTAACTGTACAAGAGCAAAGGGACATATGATTAAATTAAAGGGCAATGCTTTGTGAACAAACAAAAGGAAATCCTTCTTCATACAATACATAGTCAATCTGCCGAATTCACTACCGCAGGGGGTCATTGAAACAAATGCTGTGGCTGGGTTTCAGAGCGGACTGGATAATTTTATGACTGTTATTAAAATACGTAGCCCTGCAAGCTCAGATAATGATAAGGGTAATCAAACCCCGTGCTGCAGCCTGCGAGATGATGGGTGGAGGCATGGGAAAGGAGCTTTGCCCCCTGTGCCCCCCGGAGGAGCTGGATGGGGCTTTACGGGGGGCTTCACCTTCTTTTGAAGAAGCGGGTGCTGCCCACCGGTGGGTCACGGGCTCCGTCGCTGGCCTCCTCCGCTGCGGCAATCCCTTGCTCCTCAGTAGAAATAAAACACGAGAGCCTCGTGTGAATTTTTAGGCATTCCCCTCTTGCTGCCGGTTCCTCGGCACGGAGCGAATTCGGAGGGACGTGATGGCCTTGGCTTATTTTTGTCGTGCAACTAAACAGTTTCTGCCAGGACGAGCTGACGTAAGGACCGCTGGGCTTACATCACACGGGCGTGCAGAGGAGCTCTCAGCCAGCACGGCAAGTATTTAAGCCTCTACCAGAGAGTAAAGTTTTAAATGTCTTTTTCTGCTGTGAGGTCTTTTAGTTTGCTCTCAGCGAGCCCATGCTGAACCAAACTAGACCTTGCTCCTTGCTTTAGCTGAGAGCTGGGAATTTCATTGTCTGTATTTCGCATCCAGGGATGTCTCTCTTGTCATCCTACAAGAAGATGGGACATATTCTGCACTCCTCAATGAATACATCCTACAGCACCCCAAATGCCATCGACTATATAAGATTGGTAGCCACGTGGGGAAAAAAAAAAAAAAAAAAGAGTGGCTTACCAAAAAATCTTAAAAAAACAAAACAATGAGCTGATCTACAGGACCTGGGGAGCACTGGGCTGAGGGGAGAGGCTGCCAAAGGGGTGCCCAGCCTGGCCCCATGGGGTGACTCCAGCTGTGTCCAGCTGTGCTTCAAGCCACCACTCAGGGGTCCCTGGGTGTTCTTTGGGAAGCGGGGGGGTTGCCCTCCTGCCAGTTTGATTGCACTGATATCACGAAAGCGAAGGCAACAGTTGGCATTTATTTGTACCCCTTGTTATCACCCGGCACAGAGAAATACGAGACTGAAAATGGACAGTGTGTCTCCGATCAGGGAGGCTGTCAGCACGATTTATGGAAGTCTGATTTCTTATTTCACTTCTGTGCAGGAGAAAAAGTGACAACTTCGCCCTTCAGTATTGTCAGTCTAACGCTTTTCCCAGGCTGTTCACATGCTGGAAAGTGGATGGTGGGAAGGGAGGGAGCCTGGACGTCTGCATCCCTTGGCGGAGAACCATGAGGAGATGCTTAATTGACATTTGGAGCTAAGCACGGTGGCAGGAATGAGGGAGCAGACTCGGCTTCACACCAAAGCTTACCTTAAATATTTGGAGCCCTCACCCCCAAAGTCAGGGCCGTGGTGTGGTATTCTCAGCTCAGCTGGTCCTCACCAAGATCTTTGTGTCCATTGTTTGGTTTTGCTGTAATTTGTGGAGTTAGAACCTAATTTTAACATGGTAAAATCAATGAAATAAACATACTCTCCTTACCAGTTATTTTGGTTATTGCCCTAAACTTTGTTGCTTGGATTGCTTTTGCTAGCACATAATAATACTGTATTATCTGCAAAAAAATTGCCATTCTTTTCCAGTTGTAATAGACCCAGGCTAGTATGCTGCTTTACAGAGAAAACCACTGTCACCAGCATGTGGGAGACCACTGCCAGGATTAACTGTATCGATTTTCTACGAGAGTATAGCTAGTTCCAGCACGTTTATAAAAATCAAATAAATAAGTAAAGGAATAAATTTGGCCAGTCCCAAGTCAACTGAAGACTGGAGTTCTTGTTGGGAAGACCTTGCAACCTGGCCCTACCTTCTGAGGCAGGACATGGAAACCACTTCGACTCAGCTCCCACCATGTCTTATTTCCTTCTGGGTTTGTGACAAGGGTGAGGTCTTGTATTATTTTTCACTTTAATCTTCAGGGAAAAATGGGTAAAATTGCAGGATACGCTTTCAAAAAGGAACAGTGAACTGTAGCTGCACACTGACCGAAGCGGTGCCTTCTGCTTGCCAGTCCCTTCTTTTCCTTGGGAAGAAATTTTCAATATGTTGTGTCAAATAAAAAATATCCTGCATTGTAATCAGAAAATAAAATGGCTTTTATTTTCCTACATAAAAGTTTGTGCAGAGCTTGATAGGTTAAAATGACTTTGGGAGGGAAGCAGGGCTCAGGCAACGCGCTCCTGCTCTGCGGATGCGCGGTGTAATGGCGGGAATATGTACTGCTTTTTGTATTACTTTGTCAAATGACATTTGAGTTATGATCATACCTCTAAATTACGAAGGCAAATGTATGATTCTTGTGACTGTATTTCTTGATCATGAGGAAATGCCAGATAATCATGATAATCTCTTTGTATACCTGTCTAAGGATCAAGTTTTCAAAAGCAGCCCGTAAAAGGGTGCATACTAAATATGTGCATGTTCTCATCTCATCTCATCACATCTCCATGTGCAAGACCATGTGCACATTCAGACTAGATAATTACCTATCCGGTTTACTCCCGCACGGGCTGTTGTTTAATGTAGGCACAAAGAAGACAATTTGCATACATAAGTAGACAGTGAGCTCCAGTTCTTCGTGCTCGGTTTTTCCTATGATCACAGCAACTGGAGATGAATAAGACCTACTACGTTCCCTATACCTTACCTTCCCAGAAAGAGTGCTCCCTGATGGATAATTATGACTGTTTTGTCTCTGGTTTTAAATGTCCCAAGCAGTGGTTCTTCCACCGTGTCCCTGGAGAGTCCCTTCCACTTTTGAGGCCACTTTTGAAAATTTGGCCTCACCAGAGCGCTAGAGCTGAGAAATTCCCGGTGGCCCAAAGAGCTGAGACATCTGCTGAATTCATAATTGAATTGTTGACTGAATTCAGCAGGGTAACAGACAGGGATTGACCAGCTGTGCTGGTACTGGTATTTTATTGAAATCGATGGCAATGGCTGTAGTGAAGAAAGGCGTGCACTATCTACCCGGGTTGTGTAAAGAAGTGACACCCCCCCCAGCATGAGAGTTAAACTTATTTTTCTGGACCTGAACAAGTGAGGGAGACTGGATTTTAAAACACTGTTCAGTTGTGATTAGCGTCTGCTCCAGGAGGTAGAAAATTGCCTGTGAACAGACTAGGAAACTTTGGTGGGAAGGACATAGATTACACAATTTCTTTTTTTTTTTCTCCATTTCAATCTCTGACTTCTCTTGCAGGGTCAGAGAGAAATTGCCAGTAAAAAAAGGCAAAATTCTGATAGAAGGTAATTGCAACCTTTTTCCAGCTTTAAGTCATCTTGAAGAAGTAATTTAACCGTACTGTTCTTTCTGGCTGCCATTTGTAAATTGTTAATTAACAAGAGAGCAAATAATAATTACTGCTGGAGCCATTCAATTAAAAGATGTTGCTTTCCAAACTTTGTTCACACGGTCTATATTACTAACATCATGTCTAGAAATATGCCACAAATGCTGCCAAAAGAGCAAAACCCAAGTACTTACCCATCATTATACAGCAGCACATGTCTTTTTAGCATTTTTTATTATTTTGATTCTTAAAGCTTGCGGTCTTCTAGTTCATGTGGATAAGGAATATGTCTCTTTGTGGTTTTGCTAACAGAGTATTTTGAGAATAAGACATTGAAAAAATAACAAACAAACATTCCTTACAAGAAAACACTGCCCTTCTATATAACATGCCTAGGAAATGTTTGCATTTTCACTTGCTGTGAGACAGTAGAGAAAATGGAGAACAAATGCATGTGCCTGGTCTGGATAACCTAAAGTTAACTCCACATGTCAAACTGATTGCCTGACACAAGGCAGGCATATTCTGTGATGACAAACAAATAGCACCTCCATCCTGCAGACATCCCCTAATTATAAAAGAGAAATTATTTCCCATTTTCATTGCCAGCAAATGTATGTTACTCTGGTGCACCATAATTTCTGTCTAAGTACTGTATCAAAGTTTGCTGAATGTGAAGCACAAAGTATGTTAGACGTTAAACTGTAATTACAGAAGGGAGTGGATTTCTAGAGTATTATGTTTTTTGGTAATATTTTATTTTATTGGTTTTCAAATATACTTAGACTGCCAGACTAAGCAGGCAGAATAACAGCAACACAGAATTCCAGAATAACATATGACTTTAATAAAATAAAGCAGGATGGCTTGCTTTACTTGCATCGCTGAAAAGAATTGAAAACATTACCGTGCCCTCAGCCACAGTGTCATCCAGACCCGGCTGGACTGAGACTCGTGGGACCAGGTGCCCAAGCATGGACGTCAACTTGGGCAACTCACCCCCAGCCCCACATTTCTCCCCCACCCCTGGTTTCGTTTCCCTTCGAGGCAGCAGTCGGCTCCTGCGATGGTGCTGAGCCAGCTTTTGGCACAGTGGGGCTTTGATCCCAGCTTCAAGCTCTTGTGCTACAGAAATATAGATAATAACCAATGGTATAAAAGGAGGTGAGTGCAGGGGAAGATGCATATGGATGCAAGAAACACAGAGGGGTATATTCAGTCCTGATTTACTTTTTGTCGGTTTACACTTTCCCTTGTCCCCTTAATTTTCAGTGAATGTCACGGGTGATGAACTTAAAAGGCAAGACATGTTCAGAGGTCGAATCAAAAGTAGGATCAATGATGAATTATTAGATGAGTTTGTTTCTGTAAGTTGTGCAGGATCGTTCCAAGCTGCGGATCAGACGAGTGGCGTCCCTGCTGTCACATTCCCGGCTTTCCATTACGGTGCTATCACTCACCGTTTCGCCCTTTGTGGTTCCTGTAATGATCTACACTCGTTCTGTCTCTCCGCGTGTCCACCTTCCCTCACGTCAGGCGCCGCAAGCCGGCTCCTGAAAACAGCGAGAAGTGTGGTCCTTAATACGTGACCAGCTTTCCTGGGGATAATTTTCTACATGGCTGAGAATGCGCACGTGCGGTCTTTAGGAGTGAAGCATAGCCTGTGCCTCGTAGTCCTGGACCAGGTGCATTTTTGACATGGTTCCTCAAGAAGGCATTCCCTCTTGGAGACAATATTAACACTATTTCAGCATGACTCTTCTTGCTTTGATTTACCATTCTCTGCTTTTTCTGGGGGGGAAGAGTGGTGTCCTCCAGAAGAGCTGTCGCTGCCAGGGGAAAGCGCAAGGGTTGTCAGAGCTCAAATGGGAAGGGAGGTGGTGATCCAGGCTGTGCCTCCCCTTGGCTTAGGGAGCAAATGCTGGCCATGAGCTGGCATTTTACATGCAATCCATTTTCAGCAGTGAAACACTCAACTGAATTCCGTTTCACTTTTGGTGGTGGGATGTGCCGTGGAGGTGGCATGGATGGGAAGGCACCAGGCGCTGCATCCGGAGGAAAGCATCGTTACATGGAGAGCTGTGATCTTTTAAAACACGTCTCCTTCCTTGCCCTCTTCATCTGTATTTGATCACTGGAGGCCACACATTCAGGCACCATTTATGACAATTCGTTAAATTTATACAGGTTTTTTTTCCTTGTTCTTTACTAGGAAATCTTCGGGTATTTCTCATGGCTTGATAACGGATAGTGTACTTGTCTCAGGCTTTTGTAATAGCATCCCAACAAAGAGAAACAAGCCATTTTTTGTTCATTTCTTCTTTGTTGTATCAATTAAGTTATCCCTAACTTTCTGACTTTCACAGCTACCGATTATCTTGACCAAATGAGCACCCAGTAAAATGTCACTGCATCAGCTCATTTTCTAGGGACATGAATTTCTCATCACCGACAAAAAAATCTTTTTTCTCCCATCATCCTGACTTGCCTTTAATGTGCATCAGCTTTTAATACTTGTGGAAAAGCTTTGAATGACAGACTAAACCATTTCATTTATATGCAGAAAATGGCTGGGCGGGGGAAAAGGCTCTGCTTTCCCAGAGTCGTCTGTGGATGCACCACCTCTACGACTGATAAATACTTTGCAGAGTTCGGTCCACGTGCCTGTTCAGTCTCTGGCACCTCCTCCAAGACTCCCACATTTGCATGTTTTTCCTGGAGGTAAAACCTCTAGTGTCTGAGCTGCTCTTTCAGCCTAAAATCTCTTATCGATAGCATTTAGCATGTAAAATCAGCTGATTTTCAGCTGTAGGAGCAGAACACTAAACTACTCCTGGTGTTTACACCGAGAAAACATGGCCTTGCTTCCTGACAGTGATTTATGCTCTGAAATCTCAAAATGTCTTTATTGGCTCTCTTTTCTGATAGCACGGGCAGAGCTATTGCGCTCTCAGCCAGGAGTATTTATACTCACGCTGATACCGAGTGTCCCTTTCTGTACTGGTGAAGACCACTTGCACCACACGTGGGTTTTTTCCTCCGTAATTTAGAAAGGTGTTAATGAACTAACTAATTTTGTTTCTCTGTCCCCCCTGAAATCCCACATGAGCCCTGCAGTGGCTGTGGGTTTTGAGAGGCTTTGTGGCTGGCAGGAGCTCGCTGGAGAGGAAAGGACGACGGACCCGGACAGGAGAGCTCCTGCTTCTCATCCACCCCGGCTCATAGCGGGAACAGAGGTTTTCCATGTGGTTTTGTCTGGCAGAGGTTCACCTCACCCTTGCTAACCTCACTCATGTGCGGTGGACCCCAAATTCATGTCCAAACACACTCCGAGACACCAGGTTTTGCCCAAAAGCTGAAGCACCCATCCCACCTTGGGCAGCGGGAGCTGTGCCTGGAGCCAGAGGCAGGTGGGCACCCTGAATCACAGCACGTACTCTGCGCGTTGTGGACCCCCTTGCGTTGACCCCATTCTGGGTGATGTGGCCTCTTTGTCGATACTGTTTGTTTATTAATTAGCCTAAAGTAAGAGAGGCACTTCACACACAAATGAGAGTCCTTGCCCGGAAGAGCTGGGAGTAATACTTTTGCCTAAGAGTTGCCTAATGCAGCTACTGAAACACTGCCAAAGGTTTGCTTTCAGAGAGTTCCTATGGGCAATATTTTTATAATATCTTATATCCCAAATGGGCTTTATATGTTTCCTAGAAGCCTGATTTTTTGGAAAGAGCAAATATCCCCAAACCTTTTATGTTTTCCATTCTCCATCCTTCAGGTACTTTCCGTTTGCTACCCGATACCTGATGAAAGAAACCAGTCTGAAGAAGGCTGATTTTGGAAAGCAGAGCATGGCAGCGCGAGGCAGGTTGTCCATCTACCGCTGTCGTAGCTTGGCATCCCTGACCTAGTGAAGCTGGCACGCCGACCTGCTGCAGGCACCAAGCCATCCGAGCAGATGGGCGCGAGCATGGCCAGAGAGGAGGCCGTGTAGGAGCATTTAGTCTGTCAGCAAAGGGCAGAATTCCTGGACAGACGTTTTAAGCCCAGGCTGTTATTGAGGGGATATGCCCCCGATGAGTGTTATTTTGAGCGGCAGTGCAGCAGACACAAAATTATAAAAGAAGGAGGAAAGATTTGAAAATTCCTACTTCTCGATGGCATCCTGCCAAGGAATCCTACGGGGATTGCTTGGCGGTGATGTTGCTGGAGGACTATAGATGGTGCAGGTGCCTAGATACAGCTGCTATGACAAAACCCATATTATTTTCAGGTATGTAACCACTTTTATTTTTTATACCTTTATTTTTAGTCAATTGCTGAATATTGTGCAGATGGTTGAGAATGGACCCGAAAGTCTTGATTTTTAAACTATGGCCTATTTGATTTTACTGGCCTGGGACTTGTGATTTGAGGGCAGAAGTGGTGCATTCAGATAAAAGGACATATGCAAAAATAAGACCTGGATATCCTGGATGTCCATCTTATGCTCAGTGTTAGGGGTTGATTCCCATTCAGGGTGTATGGTTCCATATACAGAGAAGCCCTGAGAAGCTGGTGGGGTGGAGGGGATGTTAAGCTGGATCTCATGCTGGAAGATACCCATGTCCAGAGTGATTCCAGCTAACTCCAGCAAGTAGGTGAGGAATGCAGTCACCCCTGGCCCTGCAGTATATAGAAGTTATCACCTCTGTCCTTAAAATGGCCCTTCGAAGGTTCCCAGGATGGTCAGTTCCCAGAGTTAGGTGTCTCTCCCATCAGGCAGGACGGACCTGGGCCCTTTTCCTTCTGTGCCCTGGACCTGGACCAGCTAAAATTACATGAGTGTTGGCAGATGTACATCTAATCTGTTCTTAAAAATTGCCAGTGAGTTTCACAACCTCCCTTGGTAATTTGCTCCAGTGCCTAATTATCCTTTCAGATAGAAAACCTCCCTTCCTGCAAGTTAAAACCTGTTACTTCTTGTCCAGCCCTGTTTGGACATGGAAAAAAGTGCTTGTCACCTTATTTAAAATAATGTTTACATTTATATGCTTTCATACATTCATACATACGTACACAAATATATTTAAAATAAAAATAGTATTGAGTGTCCCCTTCCTCTTTCTAGACAAAGCAAACTCATCACAACTTTTCTCAAATGTTTATAATTTCCTATTATTTTCCTCTGCAGTTTTTTCCAGTTTTTCTTAATCTCTTTTTTTAAAGAGTAATGCCAAGAAATGGACAGTTTATTTTTGTTAAGACTTTAATGGTGCTCTGCAGAGATCCCAGAAAGTTATTTGCCTTTTTGCAACAGCACTGTGTTTGTTGACTCATAAACACTTTGAGGTCTTTTGTAGCCTCCAGGTTACTTTCTGCATACTTCTACCATTGTATTGTGTGGATTTCAATTTCTTCCTATATATAGTGCCTTACACTCATCTTTATTAAATGTCATCATTAGGATGCTTGCTCCAAAATAATTTGGAATGTTAATACTTGTGATTTTTCCCAGTTTGGTGTCATCCAAAGTATACTCTCTATTCTGTCATCCAAGTTGTTAATGAAATATTGAATAGCATCGGATCCAGGACAGACCCAGCTGGGACCCTGTGTGGTATGTTCTCCAGCACTGACAAAGAGAGGAATTTCTGTGTTTCATTTAGAGCCCTGAATGATCTAATCCATTGGATTAGACGGCAGCTACAAGAGACAATGAAAAAAAAAAAAAATCCCAAACCCCCTTCTTATAAGTACTCATTTCTGGAACAGTATTATATAGCTTTTTCTTGAAGTCCTCTCAGCATAACTTTATTATATTTTATGCCCTTGGTTTTCTTTTTGAAGGGAAAAAATTCCTACTGCCTTCTATAAATAGTCCCACAAGGTTTTGAAGTTCAACCCTGAATTAGTGAAATAGAGAAGCAGAATAGTTAAATTCAACTTTTTGTGGTATTTGGCAGATTTATAATTATTTTTTCCAGCAACAGCCTAAAAGGCATCAACACATCTTTACTGTGACAGGTCTGATTTTGCAATAGAAAGAAGGTAAAAATCAACAGAAAGAAGGCAAGAAATCAACTTTTTATATAAAAACTAGCACTTTTAGGATAAGCTAGGTATTTTTAAAAATGAAGTCTTCTAAACTCACAAATTTCTTCTTTCCCTAATGCTAAGTATATTGCTTAGGAGAAGACTGCTTGGATTTGATTAAAACATCCTTATCCTGTTTATGGAAATTTTCCAGAAAGAAGCAGAACATCCCTGGCCCAGGTCAATCTGAATGAATGTGCATTAAATCAGAAAGATGCCGAGGTATCATTAGGGTTTGTGCAAAACTTTAAAGGCTATGGAGGTTAAAGAATAATTTCAGTCATGATGGCTTTTTTATATATTTCATTTCCCTCTCCCTTCAATCCATGCAAGACATACTCTGTAATGATTTTATCAGTGAAGTTCAAACTTCAGCCATGTTTAACAGATTTAATACTTCCAAAGTGTTCAATCATTCCTGGTTATACAGCCTGGTTTCCTGCATACCACAGGTCAAAGAACCTCACCTGGTTATTTCTGCACCTTGGTTTCACTCGTTCTAACCTCGTTCAAGGCATTCATGGATCAGCACGTAGACATGTGAAATACGGTTAGATAGACTCATGATCGAAGAAAAAGAATTGGTTAAATGCTTTTGCAATGAGATAGGATGGATTTATTCTCTCATACTTTTTCCCCCTCCAATTTTAAGAAATAATTAATTTTCAGAGTTTGGCAAGATAAAGCTTCTGGAAGAATCTGGAACAGCCCTGTGCAGGGAAGGATTGTTCAATAAAACAGATTGTATAATCTTGCATCGGAATAATCTGTGTCTGTACCTTGTAGGACCCCGGGACAGCAGGATCCGTGGGGACCACTGCCGCAGGGGTGTCCCTGTCCCTATGCCACTCCACCGAACTTGTCCACCTTACCAGTGGTGTAGGTGGTGTAACCTCCTCGTCTCTCATCTCTGCAGTCCGGCTAGCTTCATGCCTTGGCGTTTAATAACGTTTCCCCTTTTGCAATAGGAATTCTAAGCTTACATGACTTTATTTGTCTTTCCATTTAATTTGAAATGAATCAACTCCATCTGAGGTTATTTTCTATGACTAGTTCCATAAAGTCTTTAACCATCTATCAAGGACAAATTTATATTTGTGTCACCTCCTATTGTTTCACCCGCTATTTAGTGAGGACTTCTTTCACTTGCTACATCTGTTAGCAGTAGTATTTCGTTTTGAGCCAGGAATGCAAAGGTTCCAACAAAAATGACTCACAGTAATGTTTCTCTATCATCATTAAACTGTTGAATCCTTACCTAAATCTGACGGTTGTGCCTGCAGCAAGTCCCTTGGTTACACTGGTGGTTCCATCTTCCCTAATTGTCTCCTGGTTTGTAGAAGGTCCACCACAACTTTTGGTATCCTGTCTACTGCTCTTTTACCTCTTTATCTATGTTATCCTCCCTCACTTTCTTTTCTCTGTTTATTAACATTACGTGAGATTATTATGCCATTCTCTTATAATCTCCTCTATGCTAGTGTAAAATTCTCATGAGCTTCAGCAGCCTGTGTTCCAGAAAGCAAGTACTTTTTGGTACTTTCATGGAGCCTATTCATAGAAAAGAGTCTTTTCATAATGTCCCACTCAACACCTGCACCAGTATTTGACTTGCAGATTATATTGGGATAGGAGAAATAAAACATTATTAAAAAATACAGTATTCAACCTCTCCCTCCTGACAGATAAGTTGCTCAACTTCCATATGTGCAAGAGTGAGTCTCTTTTCTTTCTTTTTTTTTTTTTTTTTTTTTTTTTTAAGTTGCAAGAGTAGGATCCTAAAGCTGTCAATATTAACTCAGGAATCATAGTCCGAAAATCAGAATTTTGCAGAAGACTTGTTTGGTGAACCAAGCGCATTTATTTACCTTCCCAGCTAGAAAAGGTAAGTAGCCAAGAACAGGAGGGTACAAATGGAGAACTGGAAACAGAGTTTGGCTCAGGTTATATTGACTTTGGCAAAAACAAGATATGAAAAATTATACCTCAGATAAAAATAAATTATAATCTGCAAGCATTTGAATTAGAGGAGTTCTCCATGTAAACTCAATAAATGAATGTTAATTCAGTTACCAATTTGTAGCTATGAAACATAACTAGTGATGTTATTCTTTGGAACTTGTTTTGGAAAAGATTGCATAACCCATGAAGCAATTCTTCACAAAGTGCATAAAAGTGTCAGCTTATGTATAATTTATGCAGCTAATGTTAGTTATGGTCTGTTTAATAGTACTTAATGCTGCTGTATGACATCATTCTTTCATTTACCAATAGAAAAAATAAAAAGACCAATCAAAAACATTTTAAAGACTAAAAGATATATGCATTAGTTTTGATTTTGTGTTTAAATTGTGTAAGTCAATAATTATCACTAGTATGTAAAGGATTTTTAAAAGGCGCAATTGTCGTACGTATTCTACATATTTACTATTTAGTTAGTTGGTTTAATTACAATTTACTCACTGTGTAT
Organism: Buteo buteo; assembly: GCF_964188355.1. NCBI lineage: Eukaryota > Metazoa > Chordata > Aves > Accipitriformes > Accipitridae > Buteo > Buteo buteo. Next base: position 68,013,243 of record NC_134174.1, on the reverse strand, counting down.
GTGTTAACTAATATACTGTTAATGTGCCTTGAGCAATTAATTTTGCCGACAGCATAGTAACTGGCTGTATGCGCTTGCCCCTTTATTAGTGGCAATTATTAAATCCAATTTTAGTTGTACTTACTACATTTCCTCCGCTGCCTACAGGGCATCCCTACGGGAGGGTTATGACTTAGTGCTTCTGTTCTCAGTCTTTACATCGTTTTACCCTCCCCGTGCCCTGGGGAGAGGCAGCCGAAGCTGGGGAAGAGCAGGGTCAGGGTAGGTCAGTGGACCCACACCAAGGCACGGGGACACCTTTCCTTGCCTTCATGGAAAAGGGAACAAGTCCGTGTCCCGCGTCCAGCTGCAAAAAGCCATTTCCTTAGGTTCGGAAAGGAGTGAGCTTTTCTTTAACTGAGTGTTGGATGGAGAGACGTTAGGGGCCTCCAAAATGCAGAAGCCCTTAGCTTCCTTGTGATGCCCAGGCTTATGGAGGTCACCAAGGCTGCTATATGGGAAGGTGAACAAAAGGGCGTTCTCAGCTTGAGATGTTTTTGCCCGCTGTAAGTCAATGTATCTGGCTTATTAGAATGTTGGACAAAAAGTGCCTTTTGTTGTGAACTCTCCTTAGATGGTCAATGGACAAATGGATTCGTTTATTAATATCCTCTCTTCTCACTGAATAATCTTCTCGCTGGATGTCTTTTTTTGAGGGCAGCAATGCTGTCCTGTGGTTTACAGACCACATTTCCTAATTTGTTGTGCTGGCTTCTGCTCTCATGACAAAAATCGAGTTTGTAATGTTCCTAGCAGGCGAGCTGGCCCGACGTTGCAATTACCACCACCTGCCTGCTACGCCAACTGTAAGATCTCCACTTGGCACGGCTGGTGAAACCTGGGCTACAGTTAAATGGCTGGAAACTGCTCATTTTGTAAGTGGTGATCTCAGTTTCACACACACTTTCTAACTTTTCTTTCCAAATATTCCAAGCAATGCCACTTCAGTGGTCCTCAGGCTGTTTTTTTGGTTTACCAGATCCCAATGGTTTCCACAAAAGATGAAGAATTAACACATTTCATTGTTGATCTTGGTCCATGATTGTGTCTATCGGAAAAAATTACTGTGGTTCCTTAGAGGAGGCACGATAATTTTTTGCAACAAATGTTGGAAGTGATTTGCAACAAAAGTGATTCCAGGGTCCCTAAATGTCCACCAGGACATACATGGGTAAGTTTTAAGAACATCACAGACTCAAATATTAAAAATTCTTAAATTATGATTTGAACCATGAAATGTAGATTCTGTGAACAAAGAAAGCACCAGCTGATTGGTATAAACGAGGTATGTGAACTTCTGTGATAGGAAGCCTTCACCAGGATTTTCTGTTACTAGGCCTGCTTAGAAAACTCCTGTCCCCAATGTAGATCCTGATGCAAAGAGCGGGTAAACCGGCAGGAGTCTTCCCTTTGGTTTTAACCAGATGGGACCAGGTCCTCCCTTCACCTTCCAAGCCAGCCGGCTCTCCCATGGCTTTGCTGGAGCAAAACTGCTGGGTATGTGGTCTGAAAGTCCACCACCATTATCAATTTGAACAGTACCAATGGTTTGAGCGCTAGGCTATCGGTAGCCTTGGGTGTAATGAAAGACCACCTTGTTCAATCTTCTATTTAAATCCAGCCTACTTGCTGCAACTGGTTTTCCTATGAAAGCAATCCAATCAGTAGCTCTTGGGGCAGTAGTAATGTGAAAATACAGAATTCTTCATGAAAACCTTTGAAGCAACAGGAAAGTCTGTGTCCCACTTCTCATACAAATTACTTTGGATTACACCCAAGAGTAAATAATGTTGTCGTGTGTATGCTGTTCTTTCCATGCACTAAATTTCTCAGCCAAAATAAAGGGTAGTTCTGAAAGATTTTTCTGATTTGAAACATATAATTTTCCATGTGTGTACTTAAGCATATTCATCAAATATGCATTATTAAGATAAGATTTGACTTAAATGAAAGACAATAGTATGCAGAATGTTGCAATTTCTAGTTATGAAACCTATCTTAAAAATTGCCACACTTTTATAGTTTGATCACAAGTAAATTTAATATTCTTTGTGACACAAAAACTGTCTATCACTTCTTGATAATAATGTGAAAATTGTGCTTTCTGTTCTCATTCCTAGAGTTGCTGTTCTCAGATGGGGAAAGGTACAGCACTAACAACATATTTGCAATTACCTGCAAGACTTCACCAAGGAAGTAGTCAGTTTATAGTTACCTTCAATATGTAAACTACAAATTATTAGTGCATGAAAATGGCATCTAAGTTCTGTTGCTGGGGTCTAGTAATTTTGGATATTTTCCATGCTATTACTGCCTGCTCCATATACCTTTACTGGTTCTTTTTGAAATTAACTTAATGGCACTCTACAGAAATGGACTGCCTACTGAGAATGAAAGCTTGCTTGCAAAGATGGACTAACTTCCTACTGGGAAGCACTGATTTGGCACAAACAAAGAAATGCTTTAGCATTAATTTACTTCGGTATCAAAATATTTAGAATAAATTATTTAAAATATTTAAGAACTGAATGGTCAATATTTGCTTTTAATAAATTGGACCCGTGTACAAATATTTGATACTGAAAATTCCTCCGGTATCTCCCAGCTATAATACTGAGATAATGCATTCTCAACTTGCCAGGAGTGGTTTTTTTTTCCTTCAGGCAACCAGGGACACATTCTCGAATTGGGGCTTACACTTGTGTGCACCCACATTTGTGCACCTATTCTCTTGTGAATTGAGCTCTGTTCACATTAGTACAGGTAATATCGCTGCATGTTTTCGTATGCTTCCACCCAACACCAAACAAAGATGAAGGTAAGCTGAATGCAGATGGGTTCCTATGTCACTTCCCATGTGAAGGTTTCAAAAAATTATTTATTTGACTTGCTAGATTGCCAGGTCCTTTGAAGTCATGCTCTAGCAACATCCCCTCTCTGGCGTGAGACTACAGAAGTTAATACTCTTATGGCATTTGCTTGTTATTATCCTGCAACCCTGAATTCCTTTCCTTATCCATTGATATTGCCCTAACTCCCACAAGTGGGTCACTTCCTTAAAGGTGGTAACTCAGGGTATGAGTTTGCTGCTCATCTGTGAATCTGAGTCACATCTTCATCTTCCTCATGACTGGAATCAGGATCACAATGTAACCGTGGTATCTCTCCTGATGAGCCATTAGGATAGATAATGAAGATCTCTGCTCTAACTGTACACCTATCCCAATATTATGCAAACCACTCTAATTTGTATAGTTCTATTTTCATGTCTAGAAATAGGTAACTTTGCAGAGAGTGTCCTTTAGACTGATTATGGACTTTTAAAATCTACTTTGCAGAGTTTTGAATATTTAATGCTTTTTCTTTAACACATAACATTGCAAAACTAAACCAAAGTGATCAGTCCTTTGATCTGGAGAGGTCCCCGCTCCAAGCAGCTGGGTTATCGCAGGGCTGGAGACAGATGCACTACTCAAGCCCTGTGGAGAAGCCAAGTGCTCCTCAGCACTGACTGCTCACAATGCTGTTATCAGTTTCCCTTCTTGATATTTTTTAAGAGAGTTTGCTTTCATTTTTCCTTTCCTTTTCCCTTTTCCATTTCCCCTTCCCCTCTCCTTTTTCCCCTTTCCCTTTTCCTTTTCCCTTTCCCTTTCCCTTTCCTTTTCCCTTTTCCTTTTCCTTTTCCATTCCCCTTTCCTTTCCTTTCCTTTCCTTTCCTTTCCTTTCCTTTCCTTTCCTTTCCTTTCCTTTCCTTTCCTTTCCTTTCCTTTCCTTTCCTTTCCTTTCCTTTCCTTTCCTTTCCTTTCCTTTCCTTTCCTTTCCTTTCCTTTCCTTTCCTTTCCTTTCCTTTCCTTTCCTTTCCTTTCCTTTCCTTTCCTTTCCTTTCCTTTCCCTTCCCCTCCTCTCCTCTCCTCTCCTCTCCTCTCCTCTCCTCTCCTCTCCTCTCCTCTCCTCTCCTCTCCTCTCCTCTCCTCTCCTTGTTCAGATATTCTTCTATTCAGGGCAAATTAGAACCATTATATGTTAAAATAAGCAATTTTGTCTGCCCTGAACAAAATGGTGCATTTTGCACGTGTACCCTCCTTGGCAGCACACAGTTGATGCAGGGCAGCAGTGACTGGAGAATGCAGCATGTGCTCTTTCATTTGACTTCAGAAGTTAAGCATATTAGGCATGGATTTAATTTCCAGCCCATTCCCTGCAACATCACAAGCCACGCTGAAAGCAGAGTTGTACGCAGTAATCGCAACACAAACCACAAACTTCTATGTCACTGCTGTTGCAAGTTCTGGGCTCTTTGAATGCTGATTTCAACCCATGAAGTACGTTTTAATTTAAGAGCAGAACCTTTTATTCCCAGTAATGTTTTAAACTTTTGTAAATTAGGGATTACTTAATTTGAAACTCATTTCAAGTGACAAAAACCTGTCATTTTGCTGTCACTGCAATCCAACAATGAGAAAAAATAGAATTTTTTCATAGAAAACTCGTGCTAGCGGTCTTGGCCATAAAGAAAAAAGTTATCTGCCATAGCTCCTCATCGACTACCAGGCTCACCTATGCTGCCTACATCGCACGTTAGTAATAGTGTTGTAATGTATTTAAATATTTTGGTTTTGTTAATGAGTTTGATCGCAGCCTTGGATGGTGCTGGGAATTCGGAGGGGCTGCGTGGCAGGATGGCCAGAGTGTTCCACACCAATGGAGTGTTGCTGCATAAGGACTAAACACAATTCAGCTATTAATGAGCTAGTATGGGAAGCAATTTTCAAGTGCCCGTAAATCAGTCATTTTGTTTCCTCTAATATAAAGCTTAGGAGTCGTTCCGTGCCAAATTTCAGCTTTTAAGCCTCAACACTTTTGCTGGTAGGAGCATTAATAAAAAAGGCATTTTTGTGTCGTTCCCTCACTTTATTGAATTGGATAATTGCACTCCTTTTTACCTTCCCATTTTCTGCACAGTCAAAAAGCTGAAGCTTTTTTTCTGCATCCCCCCCCCCCCTCTAAATTCCTCTAAGAATTCAGTTTCAAGCTAAGGGTTACACTCCGTCTCACCAGAGATAGGTGCAGCAAGCTTGAAAACAGTTGAAAAATAAGGAGTTACATTCTGAGATTTTAATTATGAAGGCCCCCTCCCTGGCTTTTATAACAATTAATAAATTCTGATCCTTTGCCCAACAGCCAGTGGGGTAGGAATGGGTCAGTGAACCTTAAATTTGCAATGGCAAAGAACCAAAGGAAACTAAAGCTTCTGCCTGCGACTGCTGATATCTTTTGCTGCTTGGTTTAGACATTTTACATTTTTTTTGCTTTTAACTTAATCAAAGCTGTTTTGATGGCTATCAGACTGGTTTAGCCACTACGTTCAGGCAAAGGGTGTGTATTACCAACTCCACTGCTATGGTTTTTGCTTTGGCCTGTGCCTTGGGGTATCATCCGTCACAGTAACACACCCCAAGGAACATATGAATGTTATTGCTGACCTGAAAAAAAAATCAAAATATCAAAAAAAAAAAAAAAGAAAGAAAAAAAAAGAAAAAAAAAAAAAGAAAGGACAGGGAGAGAGCAGCCTTTGTCATTTCCTAATAAATGCTCTAAATAGCTCTAAAAAATCCACAAGGTTGTGAGCACAGCACCAAGTGAGTCGGAGACAGCTTCAGTCTTGCCATGGCCAGGCAGGAGCTGTGTGGAGCCCAGAGTCGGCACTGCTGGACAACGCGAATATCAGCAAAACCCTCCTGCTTTATCACCTATTACATGGATTAAGGCTTGAGGCACTCCAGTCCTGTCACTCCATAAATGCGTTAAATGAGTCGGGGATTTTGATCATATTGTGATTCTCATTAGTAAATCTGAATACAAATAGGTTTTAGCCTAAATAAATATTGTTTTGTCCATGTTGCATACCCAACATGTTACATTAGGAAAAGTTAATTTTATATGACTAAATATAATCAGAAACACAACATGAGGCCTGTCAAGTTGACATGGTATGATAGGTACCTTAACACTTCTCAGCAGGTAACGTTGTTTGCACACTGCTTAAACTTGTTCATCAATGACTTCTTGCATGATAACCAGAATATTAACAATACATTGAAGGTGGCACCAGGCTTCTGACACGTACAAATGCATTTCGCCAAAGAGGAATACTTGCAAAGGAAGTTCTGCAGATCATTTTGGCATTTTTTCCTCCTCTTTCTCCCTCTTTATTTGTTGCTGTGTGTATTCTACCAAGGTCAAGCCCCTACTGCTCGTTTCATGCCGATGGGGTGTAAAACCAAATGCAAAACTCAACAAAAAAGCTTACGGACAAAAATAAGGTACAAATGAGTGTAAAGATCAGTGGTGACAAGAAGGGAAAGATAAGCAAAAGGTGTTGAAAAAGTTACACAGGTGTACGAACTGTGTTTAGGTAGACAATTTGTTAATAAACCAGTTATAACCAGCAAGGCTCAGCAGTCCTTCCTTGTCCTCTCAGCACTGTCAGTGAGGTACCACTGGTGTCACAGCACAAGCTGTTTTTGTAAAAAATAGCGAAGCTAAGATTCAGGAAGGAAATTTTCCTTTATAAAAAAATTAGCTTCTTGAAACATCTCATGCCTCTCATTTTTCTGGAATTTTTCCTTTTTTTTTTTTTCTGGTTGATCCTGTAGAATCTGTGATTTGCTTTATTTTTAGTCTGTTGCTGCATTTTTTTAGGATTCTGATATGCTATTCGTATTTTATGGGGATTTCAGGCTACTGTTGTAGATTCCTTTGAGTGATCCACAACTTGCTGAACTATTTAGTCTGCTTTCTTATGCAGGTTATTTCAATCCTAATCAATATCTACTGTATAAATCCTAGACGGTTAGGCTTGGATTGCTTTTCTTAGACCAAAACTTCAAAACCTGCTGGTTTAGGGAATTTGGACTCTGCAGTAACTAGAAGGTCTTTCCTTGCGGGTGGGGAGTCTGTCCAGGGCCAGTCCTGAGCTGTTTTACTTCGACCTGTGCTCCAGCTTTCCTCTCACACCATCACTCTCACTGACATGCCCTTGAAAGAGAGGTGAGAACACTACCTACACAAAAGCCTAAAAATACTTTCCCTGCGCTGTGTTGAAGCTTCCCAGAGCCAGAGGAATGGTCTGGGATGAGGATCTGATCCTGGATCCAGTTCAAATAGACCCATGGGAAACCTGGGATGTAAACCTCCACGTAGCTGCATGCCTACACTTCACTAAGGTTTGCATTTTGCCCATTAAAATATAGCACCTATCTATTTTAAAATAAAGCTATGCCATGTATTTTAATTGAGACTCTGGTCTCCAGCTCCCAATACTTATAATCAGATTCCAGTTTTCCAGCTAAAGCTGTTTATTGATGTCCTACTTTTTTCACCATCGTAGCATGTCAATAAATTGGAGAATAGTTCCGTATGTTAGATTTCCCCAAGCTTTCTGGGGAAATCCTTTGACAATTTGCTGTATAAAGTCAGTTAATTGCTTTATATAGCAGAGCAATAGCAAGTATTTAGACATATCATATGACAGACATTCAGAAAATATGGGAAAGACATATTTGTCAATAAAATGAACGCTGGAAAAGCAAATTATTTTATTATGTGAAAGTTCTCAGTTTAAGCCAAGTTATCTTGATTGTACTAATAACTGACATGCCTTAACCAGCTGTCTGAATGGCAGAAAGAAACGGCTTCTGCTTATTCTTCTGAACCTTCTCAGGACCTCCCTGTAACCAACCAGAAAGTAAATCTCAAGATGCCATAGAATTTAATACAAAAACGAAAGTTCAAATTATATTTTATTTTAAGTTGGATAGGGCCATAATAGAAAAAGATCATCAAAAACAATGAAAAGAAATAATTGTTAATTTCTACAGTACCTTGAAACAGAAGCCCCTGAGAATAAATAGACTAAGAATACTATTAAAATTTCCTCTTTTATTATATCTTCTCTGCCAGAGTAATTGTTGCTGTGTCCAATATATGCAGAGGACAATTTACTAGCTGTTTTCTATTAGTTTTTAGCATTAACATATACAGAAATAAAATGAATAGCTAGCTTTTCTTTGGTTAATTAAATGACTGACAAGTCACAGATGTTGCTGCACTGACTCTTCCATATGATTAAAAAAAAAAAAAAATCAACCCTGGCAAACAAAAGAACAGTAGACCAGCAGTGTAAATGGTCTCTTTATTAAGTGAATATTGATGCTACATTATGATTTTTTTATGAATGTGAATAAGGTAGAATACTTGTTCTTTTTCCAAGTTTTATATTAAGATTTGAAAAGAAAACCTGTTTCCTACATAATTCTCACAGAGGAGTTCAGAAGATGGTTTACTGTAGAAGTGACCTAATTTACAGGAGGTTCTGCTTCCGCAACATCTATCACAAAAGTGCATTTTTATTAGCAAGATACATATCTTTAATTTTTTTCTCCAGTATAATTTTAATAGAATCTGGGTAGCTAAAAGCTGCTATTGAAAATAAATATTCCATTTCTATTCAATACTATGTTTTACTAAAAAACTTGAACAGATTTTCTAGAAATATGCATAGGATAAGTATATTAAACTGCAGCTCACTCCCTTCCTGCCTTGTCCCTACTTTATCTTCATTAATAGCAGGACCCCTCTTGGACTTGAACAGCTTCTGTCATCTGTGGTTCTGTTATATATTCCTAAGAGCTGGACTGAGACGGTAGACCCATTTGAATTTAATTTCCAAATAACTGGAAGTTAATAATTTTGAGCTCTTAGGTTAGCAGGCCTGGACCCTCTGAACTGTCCCGTGCCTCGAGCGTGCTCTTTTGGTTAAACATTTTTGGATTTAACAGGTATCAATTTCTTATGGGGTTTTTTTTGCATAGTCTGATGGTTTCAGTGATCTTTTTGCTTATTTCTTTAAGGTCATTAGTTCCTTCATCTAAAGTAGGTATGAAGAGAGTTGGGAACAGAGCATTTTCCAGGTTTAACACTACAAAATACCTTAATTATGAATTATAGACATTTGAGGAAAACACAGATGATACAAGATTGCTCTGAAAAACATACGTAAAACATACGTAAACATATGCTGTTAGTACTTGTTCAGTAAATTGAGAAAACCCAGCAAGAGGACTCAAGAGCCATGGCATCACTGGGAGAGTTACCATCTCCCCATGGATGAATGATGATGCCACTACTGCTACGAGTGGACAAAACGCAGGAGCCACAGAGACGGGTCACCAGCACGGCGTGGAAGTTTGGGACAGAAAGTGAAGTAGAATAATTCAGCTAATTAAACCAGCAAAGAATTTAAAAGGACAGAACGTAATTACTGATGATGGATTTAAGCCAGAACATTGAGACTGGAAACAATATGCTTGTGTAAAGTGCCATATTTAATTAACAGGGGTAGCTTAGGTATAATATTTACATATTTGTAAAACACTCCAGGAGCACAGAGCCTCTTTTCCATCAAGTGAGACCTCTGGTGCAGTATTGAATTACAAGAAAAATTGAATTTACAAGAAAATCTCTCCACTTACCAAGTTAAGCGTTTTGCAGAGCTTGGACGTCATTTGAGATACTGAATTTTGCTACTGAGCAGGCCTTGCTCTGATAACCTTAGGAGACCTAGCCAGAGCACTGCTTCAAGCTTAACTTTTAGGCAGCTTCTTTAATAAAAGAAGAAAATGGATGTAAGCAATACTTACCTTTTTTACAGTTCTTCCCCAGTCTCTAATCGCATCGAGAAAGTCAACATGTCTCCTCTTCCAGTCCATAGCCCTGTCCAGCTAGAGCCTACAGGGCTGAGCCCTAAAGTGACATTAATTTCACTCTGGAATAGAAATAATTCAGAGCATCCCTGTCTGACCAAATCTGGCAGGCCACTGGCCACCAGTTATCTCTCCTCTTGCCCTGTAAATTTGTTTGAAGATTTGACCCAACGCGTTTGGCTAGCTTTGATCAAAGTAAAAGTACAAGGCCTCCAGAAGCTTTTTTTTTTTTTTTTTTTTAATTGAGGAGATTGCAGTGGTCGCTTCTCTGAAAAGTACAGTGTCCTGCTTCACCACAGGATGGCAAAGGAAATACTTCACACCCTCACGATTGACTGCATTAATTACGAGGGTGATGAATAGTGTTCAACCTATGTAAATAAATGTGTGCCGGAGATTCAAGCCCAATGAAAGTACAGCTATGTTTTAGTGGACCACGGCATCATATTTCATATAGTAAAAGTTGTGAGGGAAGAGGAGTGATATTTATGGAGTGCAAAGCACTGTGGGATTTTGTGGGAAACCACATATATTCAGCTTGTCAGAAAACATCTTAATATTTACTCTTACAATCCCTAGGCTACTGCTTTCTAAACCTAAAGCTTTCATTAGCCCATTTACCAGATATAAAACATTTGTAAGTCTGTTGAAAGAGTTACTTTCAGGAGTGGCATTTTTCACAGCAAAACGATGATACCTTTACATAACCTCATTATGCAGCAGTGTCAGCTCGTGCAAGTGAGCTGGCTTATCCCATTGAATTAATTCGCTATTTCCACATTTCTCTTCACAGCCTCTGATTATTCCAGACTGTCCCCTCAGTCCTATTATTTCGCACGCAGAAGGATCCCACTTTCCGGATAGGCACCTGCCCATCGCCACGCTGACCTCCAGAACTGCCACGCTGCACCAGGCGCGGGGTTTGCGTGTTTCTGGGGTTGCCGACGGGTTCTCTCCTCGCGTTTTACCGAATTACCGGTTCATAAAGGGGTGTTACCCGCAGTCCTCCCTTCCCCGTTCGCTGCCCCACAGTTGTTGTTCCAGGCTGCTCCCAAATGGCTTCCTCTCTCTATGGCTCACAAGCTACAGGGAAAAAAAAAGCTTTTATTCCTTCTCGTCAGCTCAGGGCTGCGACAATTTTCTGATGGGAAGTTTTATAAATTGAAAATAAAGAAGTATTTCTCAAAACCTAAATAAGGATGATATTTGTTGTGGTCAAAATAAATATTTTTCACTCGCATTGCATGCACAATATGTTACATTAAGAAAGGTTAATTCTATATTAAATATAATCAAAAACACAACATGGGGCCTGTCATGCTGACATGGTGCAATAGGTACTTTAATACTGCTCAGCAGGAACCCTTGTTATATTTTTTATATGTTAGTAGATGTCTACTTAGAATTGATCAAACCTTTCCTTCTGAAACATATATGCCAACACCTCCACAACACACTATAAACTAGACTCTCAGAAAACAATAATGATGCTTATCAGTCACTCGCCTTGAGTTTGCTTGTGAAAAACCTCTAGCTAGTATGCTATTGGAGCTCTTAAAACATAGATCTTTTTGCTGCACTGATAATTCACTCACAGCTTGAGATTGATGACTATGTGAAGTCCATAAAAGATGTTACCACTATATTTTCTTCTTATGATTTATTTTATCATGTTGTCAAGGTTTGCAGAAAACAAGAAACAAATCAATGAATGTCATGCTTAAATATTAAAGAAGGCTGTAATACACAATTTTATTCAGATGCCTTATTCAATCTTGTAGCTCTGAAAAGGGTAGCAGCAGCAAAGCTTTTATTTGAATTACTTTTGGAAAAATTAATTTAGTGTGAATGTTGAATTGTGAATGGCAAAAGGGTAGCTAACCTTATTTGTTTAAAGAGGAATATAGAGTAACTTGGCTTTTTTTTAAAAAAGGTTTTGAGAACCTGGGGAAATTCACTGGCTTTTCAACTACAGAAACTTTAGAACAGAATTGCTTAATGAGCTCATACTTTCTAAATTAATGAAAGGTTGCCTTAGCGAAGGGGGGGACGCGGCAGAGGTTTATAGTAGGATATTGGTATCAGCAATCCCTAAGTGCTACAAAGCTATTTTAAAAAAAAAGCTTTTCCTCTTTCATTACTACAAAATTGAGATCACGTCTTACACCTTGGTACAGGGGAGGGTGGGGGGAAGGAGGGGGGAAAGAAGGCTGCAGCCCCATGCTGTTCCTGAACTGGCTTTCCTCTTCCTAATGCCCTTCTCTGGGCTTCATTATGACTTGGATACAAACCAGCAATTAAACTCAGCTTGATTTGTTTTTGTTTGTTTGTTCTGTTTTGTTTGGGGTTTGTTTTTTTATTTTGTTGTTTATTCTTAGGGATAGAAGAAATCATATCAGAATATATTGTTGCTTTTTTAAAAAAAGCCTCTTGAATATAGTGAGTTTAAAATGGTAAACCCAATGTTTTTCTGCAGCTTCTACTCTAATTTATTTCCCACCTCTAGGAAGAGGTTTGGTGACCATTTTGTTCTTTCTGAGGCAATGATTAAGGCTGTCTTGTCCTACAGGAGCAGACAAGAGAGGTCTGAGTGGGCAGCGCTTTCTGGCCTTTTGTCATCAGGGAGCAGAGTTGCCTTTTTATCCTCTTCTTTTACCATTTTATTTCATTTTGGTTCTGTAACTATACCAAAGATGGGAGTTGAAAAAGAAGAAAACAGAGCAGAGGTGCTTCCTAGTCCTACACCTCCTGGGATCAAGCGAACCGTCCGTGTCTTGGATGAGCAGAGCCCCATCCCTTGGCTGAAGAGAGCGTGGTAAGCAATGGAGCCTTGCAAGGGGATGCTCGCCAGCACCTGGCAGGGTGGCGTTACATTAGTTTGTGACGGCATTCGAATTCTGTCTTTCATCAGGAATTATTGGCTTTGGCGTTGCTCCTGACTATCAAGTCTCTCAGCTAGAGATGTATCTAGGTAAGGCCAGGTGTGGTACCTCACCTGGTGTGTCTCCAGCACCAGGAGACTGTCGAACATGTGGATGGTCCTTAACAGGACCACTGAAACTTCTTCTGAATGACCCTTTGTGAGGCAGGAAAAACTGCTTGTGGCTGATTTAGGCAAGCCAGGGAAACTATGAGCATAGTTCGAATACATCTTGCCTGTGGCAAAATAGAAATCCTCTTGCAGCATCCCAGCTCCATGCCTGGCCATGCAGCGTGAAGGGAAGGACTCAGGCTGCTGGTGGTCACTGGGCTGGTTCTTGGTCAGCGTTTCAATAGTGTGGTCAGTGGTGGGACTTTCAATGCTCTCAGGAGCCACGGGGTAAAACTGTAATGAGCATTAGTTTTCTAAATACTCCTGAGTATTTGGTGGGTGGTTTTGGGTGGTGTTTGGGTGGGTGTTTGCCCTTTTCACCAAAGGACCTCCAAGCGAGCCTTAGAGCCTTATATCCACGCATTTGCTTCTGAAACGTGGACGGCAGCAACAGTGGTGGCATGGCTGAGTGTCACTGCAATATTTTCGTGCATCCTTTTCTTGCAGATGAACCAGTACAGCACAGACAGGAGTATGGTGAATGCAAACCCTGTAGTGAAGGGGCAGGACCACGCGCTGCTCGGGCTCTCTGACATTGACCTCTCCTCTTCAATTCAGCTGCTTTTCGGAATAAACATGATTAAGCCACTCAGTGAACCTTGCACTACTGCCTAAGGCCATATTTAATAAAGTTTTATTTTCCATTATGCACTTTTCACACTTGGAGATGGGGATCTGTAGAGTATGTAAAAATGTATGGCTCAACTTTGCACAGGCTGCTGCCCTCCCCACCAAATCCCATTCTTAAAACCCATTCATTCCAACCATGTTTTCTTGCTACACACTTTTGGGGTGAATTATTTATGTGGGAGGCAGGGTTTTGGCTAAACAGTTTCCTTTGCTGTGTCTCAAGTCTTCTTAGCTCTAGACAACACTTAAATTATTTCAAGGAACATTTCTTTCTGCTTCTCTGCAATACCTTTTAGTGCACACACCTTATTTTTTCTCCAGACATGGAATAGATATTGAGTAAGAAGATTAGGCAAAATCATTGTTGCTTGCCCCAAACAGATCAGGCAGGAAGAACAATGAGTTGTTTTATAATTAATTAAAGTTGATGCTTTAATTTAGCTTAAGACTGTAAGTGCAAACGAAAGTGTATTTTATTTGCAACTTTCATAATGTATCAGAGTGTATCTATAACATTGTATTAAAAATAAAATGTGTTGGATTATGTATTTTTCCAGTATATTATTTAAATTAACCTTAGAACAAATCTTGGACAATCAAATTTGTAACACAGGACCCAATTTTAGCAGTGCATCCTCTACATACATCATTGTTTATGATAACAGATGCATGGAAAGCAAACTTAAAGTTGATCATTTTTTACTCCCCAGCTTTTCTCCCTTTCCCTACCCAGCAGAGTGTAGAATGACAGTCAGATTAAAACAACATAATCAGGAGCAGGATTACCAAAGATAGCGAGTTCTGTCCACAGAGGAGACACCAAGACACTATGCGCTTGAAAACTTTATTTCCCCAGGAAATACGGTACCTCCTATCCCTAGAAGTGTCAGAGTATCCCTAGAACTGAAAGGAGTGGAATATTTTTTTCCCCTTTTTTTCCCATTTATTTGTTTTGGCAATCATTTTGGATACAATTCACCCATGTGCAGATGGCAAATACAAGCCCCATGCACTTAAATCCCATGTAAGTCTTTTACTAGAGGTGGGATTGGTAGTAGCGCCCCAGCTCTGCGGTAACCTGAGACTCCCTCCTTCGAGACTTCAGCTTCTGTTGCTTCCACGTTTGCCGAGATCTAACTGAAAGTGCTGATTTTTCCCAGGCCTGAGAAGCTGCTTCAGCTTTACTTGTTTGCTTTGAAATTTATTTTTGAATCGTGGTGCATCTCAGCTATTCAGACAGGGCTGGATAGAAAAAATGTTATTTTGCACTTGTTAAAAGATTTCAGAGACTATTTTTTTTTCTATCAACAGTGGTTGCGGTGATTGGCTTTCATTTGCACTGGGAAAGCTGATTTGCACAACACCAGCCCACAGGCTGTCCTTGTGAAAAAAGAACCCAAATATATTGTTGTTAGTAGAATTTAATTCTATGCTATGATTTTGCAGTTTGAGTCATAATGAGCTGTGTAATCACTGAAGAGAGGGTTGTTTCTTTTAATGTTTTTCTCCTCAAGACTTTGAATAATGTGAACTCTAGATGGCTTTTTAATATCTTTAATGTCATTTGGAGACCCCTTTTCTAGTTTTTGAGATGTGGTTAACAGAAGAGAGGAAGATCACTGGAAAAGTTTCCAGTTGTGTTGGAAATTGTTACTTGAACTTTTCAGTAGGTCATCTCCATTCCCCAGTCCCTCTGAAAAGTCCAGGCAAGCTTCCTCACACTGTTTCTGTAGGAAACATTGTGGAAAAGATCAAGCAGCATGCTGCCGTGACTTGCTAAAAATGCCTTGGGCTGGAACCGTTTCATTGCACATACATTTACTAAACATTTGCCTGGAATATTCCTTCTTATGCTGCTTCTCTTTCAAACAGCTGGACTGCAGCTTGTGCCTTCCCTCACCTTGCCTTAAAAATACACTTGCAAGCACAAGCTGTGTGCTTCACAATCTATGAATATTCACATTTAATGTAGATAGCTGCTATTGGTCCCCCTCCTTGGGTGGGGTTTTGCCTGGACAATACGAGGTGCTAAACCAGATGTTAAGAAAGCACTTACAGGGGCACAAGTTGAGGGTGAGATATTGATTCTGCTGATGTTAAAGACAAATTCCCTTTGACATCACTGGGCCCAGGAGTCCCTCAGTATTTGGGAGGACTTGCTGTCACCAGCTACAGAGACATTGGTTGGACCTGGCGACTTCTCTGAGGAGACCACAGAGAAGGAGTTGGAGGAGAAAAGCTTTCCAAAGTGCATTGAACAGTTAATTCACCCTAAATTCACTATAAAAATGAACAAGCTGAATCTTTAGGTGGAAGCCAATTTCCCTGAAAGCTTGCGAGTATCTGGCTGATCTGATTCTGTTTGTCCATAATCACCCGTAGAAGATCTTCCATTAGTTTCCATACTGGCGTGTGGCTGCCAATTTAATGGAGTTGCACCAGTGCACTGAAGAATTAGAAAAGGCTCCAACCCAGTGTGTGTGTGCGCCTGTAGATAGAATTTTTAAAAATACCCTTATTTATAAAATGAATACAAAGTTAATGTTTTGGCTCTTTTCCGGGACAATCTGTAAAAGAAAAACTAGAGCTGGGGATTAAAAAGAGTGTGCAAGTAATGTGTAAACCATGAAATTCAATTAGTTCCTCTTAGGAAGCCAAATTTTGGTGAATACTGTAGAGAAAAGGTAGGGATAAAATGCCTAAGCCAAAGCTGTATTTAATAAGCTTCAGTAATTAGTTATAAATGGCTCGTTAAACCTGGAAACACATCTCTTTTTTGCCCATGTTTATGAATGCTAAGGAAAATGAAGGATAGGGTTAAATAATAACCTAGAAGAATTTCCATCCCAAATCTTTGACCAAAAAAGGTTTTGGTGCTGTTGGAAGGGGGGCACAGAGAAAAGGCAAGCAGTGCCTGGCCTGGGCACATGGGGTGGGGGGGGGCAGAGCCCGGGGCAGTGAGCAGGTCCGGGGGGCACGGGGCACATCCAGTTCCAGTGCTCGTGCTGCTTCCCAGGGCATCCCAATGAGTGTGAGTGAGACTGTCTGAGGAGGCGTTATGCAAACGGGTATTGGGAAAATAGCGACCAGATTTACTGGCAAGGTCACGTACAACAAGCTGTACAGGAAATTAGAAGCATTGTCGTGTTATTGATGCGTCCCTTTTTTACCCCCACATCCTCTCAGTTTTGCTGCATCCAGTAACAATTTGATATTTGAATTGTACAGTGACTCTTCAGAATTGGAAGGGTAAAAGGTAAATTGTGCTACTGTGTGCGATAGATTAATTGGCAAATGTTCCTGTTATTGTTTCTGGGAGCTCTACATCCACCTCACTATTCTCATCTCTGAAAGGGCTCCCTGAAGTCAAAAGCGCTAGTGAAAATACCGATGTCCAAAAACAGAGCTGCAACTCCTGCTCCACAATTCATCTTACAATCAAAGGTCCTTTGCTGTCAGTACAGGAACTGGAGAAACAAATACAGACCATAGACAATTCTTTTTCTTGCTCCCTTCCCCCAGCTCCCTCCAGAATACACTGAAATCCCACTCTAATCCATATTGTGAACAGTACACACTTTTGACCTATAAACTCTTTTTTGTAAGAAAAGTGTTTTCCTGGCTGCATATTCCTAATCTCCTTTTTATACACACTTTTTCTGAATCTTCATTACTTTTGAGAGATTGGCCAAAACCTGAAACATTTCCAGCTTGAGCCTGTTTCAGGGGGAGTGGGTCAAACTGGAGTTCCTTGATCCATTGTTACTTAATTTCTGGGTCAGGTTCCAGAAAGACCCCTTCTTCCTCTTTTGCTTCGGATGGAAAACACTCAAGAATTGATTTTCTGCTGGGAAACCTGCACAAGATGGTTGGAATTTCATGAGAAACACAACTCTTACGCTTCCCTAGATGGTGGAGCTCCCTCTTTCGGGGCCACAGCCTCCGAAAGCATCGTGGGCGAGTCAGAGTTAGCCTCTTTCTTAATTTGTTATCAACTCCAATTTATTTATTTACTCACTTTCCTTCCTGGTTTATCTTCAAACTAACCACAGCCATTACTTTCAGAGTCACTTCGAGGTGACCGCAAGCAGAGTTGGTGGATGGGATCCTTCAAGTGTGAGCCCCGGCGACATCTGACCCTTTCCTCCTGCTCTTTTACCCGATCATCTTTGGCCAAGGCAAAACGCCGCTCCAGACCGTGAGTGCTAAGAGTGAAAATTGTGTCATAAGGTCATTGCAGAAGCATTTAGGCGTTCTCCAAGAGGGTGGCTCCTCTTCAGACCTTTTCTCTTTGCTGCCTGCTGTTAACTGACTGCCAGCAGGGCTTCAACTCCTGGAGTAAGCACAGGACTGGGTTTGGAGTGTTTATGCCCTTAAAAACATCTCCTGAAGCCTTTCTCTGTAGCCTTGGACGTGACACTTAACCTTGCTGCCTCAGATTCCCCGTCAAGAAGGGGATAATAACACTTGCTTATCTACTCCAGAGCGGGCTTTGAGGATTAATTAGTTAATATTTGTACAGTGCTTTGAACATAAGTGCTCGGTATTATCATTCTTACTTCACTGCTCCAGGCTCATTTTCTCCTTTGGCCTGATGTGCCTTCCTGCTTTTTTAAAAGCTCTTCGTCTTGTCTCAGCCCTGCTGTGTCGTGCCCTTGCCCTGTCTCACCGCATGCTTTGCACGCTCCTCGCGTGGCCTTTGGGTCTGCAGACCATCTGCAGAAGGAGAAGGGCCAGCGCTCGCTCCCTGCCTCCTCCTGTTCAACTCTAAGAGAAACGCAGACCAGCATTTGGGGGGGCTCGTGTGGCTGAAGGGATGGAAACGATCGCTCCGACTCTCCTCCCATTCCATCAACAGTGTTTCTCACAAAAGCAACAGGCGGGCCAGTCGGGCATTGGGGAGGCAGTCGGTGTGGCATGCAGATCGCATGGTCCCTTGTTGTTCTTTTTATCTTTTCTTAAAAAGTAACAAAGAGAAAGAAAGGAAGAAAGAAGGAAAAGGTGGGGGGAGAACAAGAGAGAAAGGAAAGCCCAAAGCCTGTGTGCTTCTGCCGCCTTGAAATATGCTTCTTGGGAAAAAATCCCATCTAGCTCCATCACGAAGACGGTCAGCGGATCTGGTAGCATGCACAGAAAACATTTTGCCACAAAGCCATTTAAACTTCTATAGTTGGTGAGCTTTGTACTGACGCCCTGCCCGCCAACCCCAGCCTGTGTCCAGTTGCCCGTTCTTCCTCTAGGAAACGGCTCTTGCCCCCGGAGCAACGGCCAAGCCCTGCTCCGTGGCACCAGAGCAGCGGTTCCTCAGGCTGCCCCAATGCTTCGGTGGTTTTCTGCATCCCTTGGCCTTGGCTCTGCCCCTGTCTGGGACCTCTCTGCTCCACACGCATCCCATCTCTCCCATGTGGAAGTGGGGCAGTGGCCAATCCTGTTCCCATACTGGCACGGGACACATCACACAGGCACGGGTCAGCCCCGCTAGCAACCAGCAGCAGCTGCCCCCCTGGAAGCCCCTTCTGTGCAGTGGTGCCCGGCTTCTTTTATTTTAATATTCCACAGAGAGCAATGTTGGGGCTAAAATTTGAGTGAGAAAAATCTTGAGGATGTTTTCACGCTGGCAGGATATTCTGAAAATTGGCTAGGCACCAGTCAAAAACATCAATGAGTGAATATTTCATCTCTTTTCCCTCTGTTCACTTGTCTGTAATGGACGGGGCAGGAACTGTCTTTTCCTACGTATGTTTTCAGTGCCCAAGAGCTCCAATTTCTCCTTCCTCCCTGTTACTGCAAGAGAAAACTGTCTGTATTGTCTGAGTGTCTTTAATGTGCAATTCCACCGGCCTAATGGGCACCTGATGGTACAGATAGATTTGATTCCAGATTTGGATCTGCTGACATAAACCTTAATGCTTTTTATTGTGTGCCACTTTGGGAAATCCTGATTAACAGCAACAAAGAGATAATTATGCAAGATGAAGACAATGTAGTTGTTTTAAAAATAATGTATATCATACAATTAATGCTACTTTGTCCTATATCAAAGTCACACTACCTGCATTAATCATACATCCTCATAGTTTCTAAACATTAATAGCAAGAAATAAAAAGAAGAACTCCTAATCCCGAGGAGAGTCACAATAACGGGGGGTTGGGTTTCTTCAGAGAAGAAGAGAGGGAAGAAATGCAGGTTTTCAGCCTAGTTATTACAAAATGTAGAACATAGGACCATCTTTTCTAGAAAAAGGGGGTGACGCCAGTTCAGGAACCCTAATTAATAATTAATTCCATTTATCCTCCTGCATTAAAGCTATCCGAACATTTGTAAATTAAGGTGTTACCTGAAATAAGAAGTAGGATTTTGCCTGCTTCTGACTGTATAAAGGACCGGCCCGAAGCAGTAAACCCAAATGGTTGATGTGCGGTGCTTGTGGGTGCCTGAGGTGCTCTGATGCACCGAGATAACCGTGCTCTTTTTGGAAATGAAAAGAGATGTGGAAGCTGCCTGATGTGGAGTAGGTATGGAGGGAGATAAATTTTCTCTTAAGCTGTGTGAGGCTTAAGACCTTAAAGCCTGGTAGAGGAACAATAGGAATGGTTGGACAGGCAGAGACATATACAGGTCAGATTTTAGCAATTCTTCAGAACAAGTACTTCCAAAAGAAACATTGGAAAATGTTCATTTAGCCTCCACAAGGGGCGTTGTCCTTTCGGATTTCTTTCGGGTTGCCTGACTTTGAACTCCACATCAGGAGCAAAAAGGGACCAAGGACTTCATCTTAAATCCCGGCTGAAGCATGGTGTCCCACATTTCTGGCTTTAAGGGCATGCCAGGGTCCGATTTGCTCTCCTCTAGCCCACAGCATCACCTGCCGCTGTTGTTTGCCCTGGGCAATGCTCTTGGACAAAGTCCTGCCCTCTCCTTTTTTTGCCTGGGTCCTCCCTCCGCGTGCAGGTTGGTGGGAGGTGGGTTTGGTTGGGGTGGGGGGAAGGTGGGCCAGGCCCTTTCCCCGCTCTCCTGCTCAGCCGCAGGGACCTGGTCCTCTCTGGGGGGTCTGGGGAACGTGTCCCCCCACGGTCACGGGTGCTGGCTGATCCGGCGTGGGCGAGCTGCTGCCCCGTGCTCCTCCATGCTCCCCTGGGTGGCGTAGCACGGACATTATCTGTGTTAGGAACCTTGTGTGTCGGCATCCACGTGTCTGCGCCGCCTGGAAAGACCAAACATTGAACCCATCTTTACAATTTTGGCCCATCTATGGCAGTAAAGAGGTTTCTACATAAACACTAGAGCAGCAACGCTACGGCGTTAACATTTTTCTCCTTATTGACAAAATTAGCTTAATTTTGCTTTTGCAACCCAGCTTTGCATGTAGCGTACCACGCTTTCCAAAGGCTCTTTTATTTATATCTTGTTTCCCCAAATACTCTTCCAAATTACAACTGTTTTGTGTCACTGGTGGCTTCTGAGCTGGGGGAATTAAGGGAAGGTTTGGGTGTGCTTGTTACATTACCTTCTGTGGAATGGATGGGGATATACCATATGTGCGTCTGCAATTAGACATTTTGATTTCCAAAGTATTTAGTTACCATTTGCTGAACCATTGAGTAATTACCACAGCAAAATTGCACAATCTGTCAGTACGTCAGCTAAGTGTGCTTCTGGACAGCTTTATATGCACCTTCACCAGCACGGAGCTTTTTCTGTGCTTCATTTGGTTAAACCTCAGTCCTTTCAGAGGAGAAATTTCTCATAGCAAAGGAAATTTCAAATAACGGTGAAAATACCTACTGTTGTACACCTGCCCTGTGGAGGACATCTTGCCTCAGAGGGGAAGTGCTATTTAAGGTAATACGTTCCATTAAATGTGGTGGCTTTTTAAGGCTGCAGAGTGTTATTCTGGGAAACGGGTTTGGAGTTGGCCACTCGGTACTTCTTGTTTCCATAATTCCCTGAATTTAGCAATGGCACTTCTGGCACTGGCAGGGGGAAATCTTAAAAGTGTTATCCACCTCATTCGATGGAAGCAGAAGGATTTCCAAGCTGAGAATCTGTTTAGGGTCATAAGAGTAATTGTTTCGACTCCTTTTTTAGTCAATAAGGGAAAGCTTTCTATTCAGGAATGGAAAATTAAGGTTACTTTGAATAGAGAAAAGCAAGAGGCATCATTTAGTTCCCTCCCTCCTTCTCCCCACCAAATTAAACACTCAGGAATCTTGAGAAAATTGGGTCACTAATATGGAAATTTTAAAGTATTGATAATACCAACATGACAAGTTGTCACTTTGCAGTATGTTCTTAAACACGACTAAACCTTAATAACCAGGTTATTCTAGAATAATCAGGGTAACAGAATGGGAATGAATGGCAGTTACTGTAATTATTCTAGAAAGAGGACCAAAGCAAACAGAAATTCTCTCTAATTTTATATATTCCCAATAGGTGCACATAGTACATCATTATCACTATAGAAACTACTTAGTAGTTTCTCCAAAAATCAGCTACGCTTCACGGTCTTATGGGCCAATGTCTGAGCTGCACATGAGCCGGCACCCTCTAATTCAAACAGAGGTAAGCTCAGAGCAAGCTGCAGTAGGCTGCAGCAGACAAAACAAATTTCCTAAGCCAAACATATTAAATCCAATATATTTTTCATTGATTTAATAGACTGAAACTTTGGATACAACTGACACTTTCTGGATATTAATGGGCATTAGTGCTCAGAAATAGAAGGCGAGAGCTGAAAATGAGAATATAGAGACGTTAGGGAAAGAAGGTGCTACAGAGGGCTTTGCTGTATATGAAAGTTCTCTGTTGCAGGATGAGATCTGTAATTAAATAAGATACCCTACAAAATTCTTTGGTGACTTCGGCCCTGTTTTCGGGGAAAACTGTTACTGCTGTCCTAATGTTTCGCATAATAGTCAGACGATCACACTTGAAAACAAAAAAATGACATATCTGCTAATAAAAAAATAAAATTTAACGTGACTCAAACCC
>NC_134174.1:67980724-67985724 GCF_964188355.1 Buteo buteo | reverse complement strand
TTGGTGTCAGGGAGACTGAAGGAAGGAGGGAGGGAAGGGACGGGTTTGTCCCACCATGAGAAAGCCCTTTTTATTTTACTTTTAAGTGAATTTAACCACCACCAAAAAAAAAAAAAAAAAAAAGTCTTAAATTGGCAGTGCTGTTGAATGAGCTTCAGTATTGATATGAGCTTCAGTATTGATTCACCCCCTGAAAATGCCTGTAGGGACCCGCTGTACAGAGAAAGCCCTCTTCTCCTGCAGCTGTGTGGGAGAGGAGCAGGAGGAGCAGAGGTGGGTGCCGTACGGCGCTCTCACGGGTGCCGGGAGACTCTGTGAGCATGTTGGTACTGAGGGTTGAAAGAAAATACTGTATTTAATACTGAAACAGAGATAATCCCAAAAGTTTTGCAAAGGCAAAGGTGCATAGGCTGTGTGGTGAACCCGAGAAGCCAGGCTTGTCTTTATTCCCTTGACTCAAAAAAATACACATTCCTGTTCCCACACCTAGTCAAGGACCAAAAGAGGGTCCAGGGGCAGACCCTGGCCATCCCGTTTGCCACGCAAAGCTCACACAGCCCTCTCAACAGCCACAAATTCATCCTGCAAAAGGATGATGGAAGCCCCCTCGGGTGCTGGTTTTGGACCGTGCAGAGGTGCCGGCGTGACGTGAGCCCTGGCCAGCTCTGGCTTCGGTTGGGAGAACATAAACACAAAGCAAAACCCCTTTTGCCTCTCCCTCGCGAGCCGGGGAGGAGCCCAGGTGCGGGCGGGAGTGTTTAATTCCGAGTCGTCAAAGAAACCTGAATGACCTTCCAGTAAATCAGTGCAACTGGGAAGGTTTCAGGAGAGAAGGATGGCTGGTGGGGCTTGGCCGTGCGCCGTGGGGAGCCAGCCAGCTCTGCCATCCACGTTGGCACGCAGCGAGGCTGCTCGCACTTGTTGCCAGTATCCGAAAAAACGAGCGGTGGGGCCAGCCGGCATCAAAAGCCACTCCATTTCCTCTTCCACTTATTTAATTATTAAAGACAAATAAGAAGCAGCTCATACATAAAGAACAAAAAAGAAAACCAAAATACTTAAGAACTGGCAGCCAGGCCCAGCAATAAGTCATGGCACCAGCCCCTGAAATGTCCCCGGTTGTATAAATAGGATCCTTCATGGGAATCTCCAGGATAAATCCCTTATGTTGAATCACAGCACGCCATGCTGGAAGAGGAAGAGTATTGTGTACTGTGACACAAGAAAAATGACATTTTAAAAAATAATTAAACAAAACAGTCACGGTACAGATATAGTTTATCTAAGAGGACTTGTGCCACAGCCTTCACCCATCTCGGCTGGACAACCACCGCCCGGGGACGGGAACTCAGCAAGCCTTGGCAGCCGTTATGGCAAAGGCTCTTTGCTATAACCATAATAGCAGCAAGCCTAAACCCCAGGTTCATCTATCAAAATTTTGACCACATCTCGATCTTGTGGGCTTCATGGGATTTCTTTTCTTTTATTTTTTGGTTAAGACTCCAATCACCAACCTAACTTCTGAAGAAGGTAAAAATACAGCAACCAGGACGTTCAGCTTCTCAACTTCAGCAGGTTGATTGGAGACCTTATTCCAGGTATCTCCATGACTTTGCAACATGTGGGAAATAAGTAGGGGGCTTGGTGTGGGAGACCCACACACCATGGCAGTGATGCCACCATGGCAGCGATGCCACCATGGCCATGCTCTGGGGCATCACTAGGATTTTAAGTGCTACGGCAGTGCAAATATATAAAAAATAACTCGGTGGCCCAGGCACCGAGTGAGCAACCAAGCAAACCCAGCGCCCAGGCACTGCAAAAGAAAAGACGAGGGAAAGTCAATGAATTTAGGGAAAGCCGGTGAGCGTAGGAAGCTTTGTCCACGGTGGAGGTCCCTGTGGTCCCCAGCGTGCTGTCCCATGGCAACGGTCGGGAATTGTTACCAGGCCACTAGGATGTGTCAGAAAAGGGGAAAAAAAAAAAAAAAAAAGGAAAAAAAAATCTTTTAAAACATGCTCAACATGTACAGCTGCTGAAACATCTGTGCCGAACATGATGACACAAGCTGTAATCGTGGCGGTTGGGGAGGGGGAGGCAATAAGGAGAGGTTAAGGAAGAGGCTCAGCGCCGTCCCCGAGCGGAGGGTCCGGCGGGGGGCTCTGCCGGCAGGAGCCCCCGGGCTGCGGCCGAGGCGGGGGGGTGCCCCCACTTTTGGGGTGCCCCCACTTTTTGGGTGCCTTGGCACCTCTGCCTGCTCCGGGGCAAATCCCCCCAAATCCCACTTCGCTTCGCCTCTCCTCCCCTTGCCTCTGCGCGGCCAAAACTGCCGTGGGGTGAAATGAGGCAGATCCTTTACGTCCCAGCGCCGGCTCTGCCAGCCTACCTTATTTAATTCAGGGTGATTAAGGCAGGTGAGGGTTTTGGAGGGTGAGACCTTTGCCCAGGAAATTTGTCAGATTTTTTAATGTTGGTTTTTTTCCCCATTCCAAAAAAACCCCGACCCAAGACAAGGAAGACCCTAAAGCCTCCTTAAAGTGCAGCTCGACAGGTGGGTTTTGCAAAGCCCTGCTGCACAGGTAAGGATTTCTGGAGCTGTTGATGTGGGCAGAAAAAATTTATTCTGTGTCCTGGAGTGAGCTCAGGGAAAAAAAAAAAAAAAAAAAAAAGAAAAACCCAACAAAAAAAACCAAACCCCAAAACCCCCAAATCCCTCCCTCCCGCCTCTCCCACTGCATTGTGTTGAAAAAAGCATATAAGAACCTAAATAGAATAGAACAGAAATCTCCCTTAATCAAAACAACATTATGCCAAAACCCCTTTCGAGGGAAGTGAAACGTACACAGCAGCACAGCCCTGCTTAAAAATAGAACAGCCTTTGCCTTGTAAGTAACAAAAATACATAACAACATACTTCTGCCATCTGAGCTTTGAAGGATGTCTGTCATACGCCTAGGCTTATTTTACGCCCCTTCCCTTTTTTAAAAGAGGAACAATGCCATCTTCCCGAAAGGAAATAGGCAATAAAAACTCCAGCAGGATTTCCTATTCATAATTTTTCCCATTCATATCCTAATGGGTGAAGGAAAAAAAAACCCACCAGCTTTAACAACTTAAACGGCACTTATTAAATAGATATTTTTACATGCCTGGTTTTTCCTAAACGTGGTATATAGTTTTACAGTTCAATTAAGTCCTTTTTTTTTCCTTTCCAGATATCCTCCTCAGAGCTGGCTGAATTCTGTGTGAGATGATGTAAAGCATCTGATGACAAAATATCAAATATATTTATAAAACACCCTGTTGAGTTTTTATCTGTGCCATTACATTTTTAATTAATAGAATTTTTTTTTGTTGTTGTTTTACAAATGTTGTGTTTTACTGCCAGTATGATCTCACTGCTTTACAGTATCGATAAATGAAGGCACACCTGCACTATAAAATCTGCTTTATATGAAGCAGGCCATTCATGTTTTTATAGCCCATTTTTCACCCATTGTTCTTGGGTCATGTCATAGGTGTGCTGTAATGTGTGGTGGAGGTGGGCGGCTAGAAGATCAGTTTAACAAAATGGTCTAATTTTGCCAACTTTAGTGCCAGAATCTGGACTGAAAAATGCAGAACTAATATCCCAATAGACATACTGCATGATGTCACTTCCCTGGAAATGTCCAAGACAAACATCTATTTCCAGATCACTTGCACTTATAACATGAATTCTACCTCCTTTCTTATCCCCAAATTACTATTCCTGTGTTTTCTAGCAATTTTTATGTTAACTTGGTTAATGTCTGAACTTTCCTGACTCTTTGTAAGGCTTGCAGGTTTTATTATGTTGGTGCATATAATATGACAAGGTTCATTCCAAATCTAATGATGTTTTTGGAGTCTGCAGACCTACGAGCTCTTTTTAAAAGGGCTTTTGAAAAACAGCACAACATGTATTCTCTTAAACGCGCGGGCCGAAGTTTACGCACCCGCACAAAAGGATTTGCTACGGAGTCTGGTTACTTTGCTTAATTAGAAAAAACCCACTGCCTATAACAGAGGATTTGGGAATGATTTTTTTTTTTGCTTTTCCTTTATTTCCCAGGAACGGGCTGGAGGGCTGGCGGCAGCGGCGCAGGCAGGCACTCCATCACCCAGCCTCGCTCGCGCACCTTCCCCCTGATTTGCAGCATCCTCCCTCGCAAAGTCTTCTCCCTCCGGAGAGCAGCCGGCCGTCGGCGGGCTGGGAGGATGCTGCGTGCGGGATGAAGGCCGCCCGCCCCTCAAATCCGAGGCCAGGATCCCGCGAAGGGCCCTGGGGGGACAGAGCCTGGGCTCGGCTCAGCTCCTCTGGTTTCCGTGGGGCGCGAAGTTTTCCCCGCTGCGAAGCTCTTGCTGGATTGGGGCTTAAGAGGGAATATTAATATTTTCCTCGCAGCCGACCTTCCCGGGGCTGGAATGCAGAAGATTGCCTCTGCCTAGCTTAATTCCTCAATACCTTTTATTAAATCCCCCCCCCCCCGCCCCCTTTATACATATTCACCCCACACGCCAACACGCCGGCAGTTGTTTTTCATAACGTGCCTTTAAAGTGACAACTTTATGGCAGTGCCGAGAAACTTTTATTAGGATAACAAATATAGCAGCGAAGGTAACGCCGGCAGAACTTGGAGGTAGGGCGGCAAAGTTGCCGGTGGTGGTTGGGGGGGAAGCCGTGGCAGTGTCCCCCCCACCCCGGGTGCTGGAGGGTGCCTGATGCCCGGGGGATGGACGTCGCTGCCGCTTGCACCGGCTGCAGCGTGCAGCTCGGCCGCCAGCCTTCCTCCGGACCGAGGCAGCCGAGCCGCTGATTGTCTGATTTCCCTGCCAATGGGACTCCCGTAAATTAGAGTCTCATTCTCAGCGGGTGATTCCCGTGGAAAAAAAAAAAAAAAAAAAAAAAAGAAGAAGAAGGTAAAATAAATAAATATTGCACGGTTGCATAAGCTTTTGAGACCTGCAAGGCCTCCTCG
>NC_134174.1:67933224-67975724 GCF_964188355.1 Buteo buteo | reverse complement strand
TTTTGAGATATTAATAGAAAAAAAGAGAAGATTTTTTTTTTTAGCCAAAAGAATAATGTTGAACACATTCACTTAATACCCAGAGCTGGAGACATGACAATTAGTACAGCTGACGTTTACAATGCAGATGTTTACGATGTGAATAATAGATGGAAAGAGAGTGAAAAAGCAGTTGTTTCAGTGAAATATAGTACAGTTTTATCCAGAAAACACACGAACTTTGCTCAAGCCACTACACAAGTATGAAAGGGACTGTTCTTAGTGTGCATAATTTAAGTCCTGCAGCACTTCTCTGAAAGTATGCAAAATAATAAATTGCTGAGAAAAATATGTTTAATCTAATAACGGGGTGTTGCAAGGATTGTTGTAAAAGAAAGCTTGCGGGGAGGGGAGGGAGGCAGCCTTTAGGGGAAAAGGACATGAATTTCCAGCAGCAGGGTTGCGTAATGATTCTTTATTTTTAAAATGTGCCTGTACTCCATTCATACTATTTAAGCGCTTAAATAACCACAATAAATGTAAATAATTTACTGCTTTGCAAACAGAAAATTGGGCAGAAAAGTAATTTTGAATAGCAACTTGGCTTACTATACCCAGTGATTTGGTGCCCTGTAAAATGCATTTGACACTGCTGTTCATTAAGCCAGTGCTATTGAGCCTTCTTCACATTCATTAGTGATTAATTCAGACAGATATTTAACTTAATAAGGTAAGCAAATAAACAAAAAATCACTTTCTGTGCCTTAAGGTTTTTTGGACCTCTAATTGGTTTTGTGCACTAATTATCAAGATTAACACCTTACACTTTTCTCAGTCCTTACACTTAGAAATTCCCGGCGGAAAAAAGCAGAGAACCTTGGGGGAATCCTTTAAGTGCAAGGGGTTAAGAGTTTGTCTTTTAAAAGCACGATAAGCAGCAAAAAAAGGAAAGACCAATTCCAGGTGAATTTAGATAATGACAGGATGAGGAGGCAGAAACTTCCACAGATATATACGCCGCCACGCTCGCTACTCATGGTGTGCATGTGGAGGGAAGGTTTTTCAAGGGGCTAATTTGTGTTGCAGCGTTTCTGAACAAATAACTGGAAGCGCTCTGCTTCCTCGCACCGACGACAAAACGCTACAGTCAGCCTGGGCTAAACGCTCAGGGAGGCAGCCCTCCTGCCGCAGCTCCCTTCCTCCGCCCCAAGAGTTAACCGACGGCCTTTAAAAGTTTCTTTTAGCTCCGCTTCCCACACAACCAGAAGACTTTTCATGTCAGTGCCAAGGCATTGTGATTTCCTTCGGTGTTTGCGGCGGCGACATTGTTCGAGGCGTCGCCTGCCCGAAATTCCTCTCCAGCCGAGCCTGGCCGTGTCCTCCTCTTACCTTAGGCTCAGCTCGAGGAACCTTTTCCCACTCCAGCCAGCGCCGGGGTTTTGGGAGAAGGCTGCCGGGGTTTTGGAGGAAGGCTGCCGGGGTGGGAGCAGCACCCTCCGCCCAGCCCGCGGCCCCGGAGCATCCTCTCCAAGCGCCTGGCTCTCCCCACCGCGGGCAAACGTCAAAGTTTGTCGCTATCGCGTCTTGGCATCCCCTCGGAAAGTGCCTTTACAAAGTGCTGACTCAGTGTCTCTCCTGGAAAATGTCTCCTCGCCCGCTCCTACGTGCCGAACTAGGACACACCTCGGTTCGCTCCTCACGGGCACGCACGACGCCACCGCCGCGTGCCTCGGAAGAGCTTTGAGAAGGGCCACCCTTGCAAGTTCGCTTCCATCCCAGGCACGAGGCTCGTTAAAACTCATTTTAGCCAAGCCGCCGTTACAAGTTGCTGCTAATGACGGTTTCTCACAACCGAATGCAATATTTACTAGGCAGTATCCTGAAATAACCAGCAGCCTTGAGAGGGCTAATTGCCACTTTTCCTGCCGTGGGAAGTCTCGCAGATCTACCTAGCTTCTGGCTTGAACCCGATGTCACTTTCCAGTAGTTTTTTGTAGCATTTGGGGATTTTTAAACTCCTTTTCCTTTAATTCTTTTCTTTCTTTAATGGGTGACTGGATAAATTCAGTGGTGGATTTTTGTGACACTAAAGCAGCAGATAAGTCTATGATGCACTCTAGCTATGTGGTTTAAAAATCCCTTACCATATGTTTTCTCACTGGAATGCCTCGTCTTGCAAAATTACAGGAACCGAAGCTTAAAAACACAATTAGGTAGTTTAAAATGAAATATTAAAGAAATACCACATATTTTCTGATATGCCTGCGATGTTTTTCCTTGCTTTTTTCCCCTCTTTCTTTTTTGCTTTCTTTTGTATTGCTCTTTGAGTTGTTCAAGGAGCCCAACTGTATTCGATTGTTGTACTAATCATGCTCCACATTTTTCTGATTAGGTTATATAGGCTGTGGTTAAATTATAAATGAAAGAATGAACTACCAGAGTACTTGTCATAACAGTATCTTTTATGTTGTTACAGAAGATGGGGGGGGGGGGAAGGAATCAAAAAAGGCTTTATATGATGAAGGCTCTCCTTGCCTATTTTGTGCTCCTTATAGTATCTGTATAGACAAGTAATGCAATTTGTTGAAATGTTTTTCTCAGGTATTCTGAGGACTACAGCACAATATCTGTCCACTGAGAAAAATGTGAGAAAACTGAATACATAATACATAAAGATGCATATTGTAGTATAAACTCTGTTGTGCACACAAACACACCCTCTCTAACTCCAGTTTATTCCATTACTGTGCTATAAAGCAACTCGAACTGTTTTTCCTTATGCCATACATGAAAATAATGTTTCAGAATTTGAAATGATGCCTTATATTGTTATCTCCTATACTACTGTACAGACAACATAAACACGGCTGAATGTGTGCCTGATGATATTATATATGTTTGTTTCCATGATGTTATTTTAAGTCATTGACTGGAAAACCGATTTTAGGGAGGGCTAGAACTGTAATAATTAAACTACTTGACTGAAGGCTCACCTTCTATCGGTGTTGAAGACACTGGTGGTTTAAGAATATATATGATAATCCCGAAATTAAATATATAGTTTAAGCTTTACAGCATTTTAAGCTTGTTAGTACAATATTTGAAATAAAAAATACTAGCAGAATGGGGTTTTGGTGTTAAATATTACCCTCTTCTTAAATACACCGTTATTTTTTTCACAAAGTTTAGCCAGATAAAGCTGGGACGTGGAGAGGGAGGCAAAGAGGGAAGTCTGCAGACGCGCAGTAGATTAACACCTTGCATTAAGTCATGCATTTAGCTATTTTCCAACGATTTTAAAGCAGAGCTCCTCCTCGGTTGTTCCCCAGCTTTAAATACAAAGGAAGTGCTATGCCCTGTGCACAGATTGCTTTATGTAGTTTATTGCAGTAGGTAAATGGATCCTTAAACATACGAAGGGGCTTTTGATGAAAAATCTGATGCGATTGCCTTAATTGAAGGGTACCCAGCGTGGGATGGGCACGGGGCTTTGCGCGGTGGCACCCAACACGTGTTTCCTCTGTCAGACATGCCTGTGAGCGGTGCTTTTTGCACCCCTGCAACCAGCCTTAAGGGTTCTGTTTTTTGGGGCTTTATTGGATGAACTGTCAATGCTTTCCAGGATAACAAATCTTGTTTTATAGCACTTGGTGGAGTTTGGTTAGGGGCTACCTCTGAGCAACATGAACCTGGCCTTGCTGTGTGTCTTACACTAATACCTTCACTCCTGTAAGGAATCAGGGTACTTGAGAAACAGCCTGCAGCCATACAGCTGATTATTTCACCAAATTTGCATCTTTTCAACAGTAATGGGGATGGCTTTCACAAATGCTCCCAGGCTCTAAATAGATGTTAAGTGGCTGTTTCTAGTTCCTTCCCTTCCTCTCCCCCCTTGGGCGCTCGCCATGCACCCAGCCCCTGGGCCAGGGACCCGCGGGGCACCCTCCCCGTGGTACCCGGGCACCTCCAGCCCACGCAGGAGAGATGCTCCGTCTCCTTTTCGGGGGAAGGATGAGGTGTTCTCCAGGGCATGCGAGAGCCCAGGGGTGTCCCTCGGAGGAGCTGGGTTTGCTTTCTGGGTGCCCTGAGCGAGATGCAAGGAGGTGAAGTCGGGCTTGGAAAGGGGTGATGCGCAGGGAGAGCGGCCGGAGGGCAGCAAGGGTCTCCTGGGTCCCCGAGGATGGAGAGTGGGGGACCTGGAGGGATGCCTTTCTCCAGAGTGGGTAGGGACTGAGGAGAACTGCTTGCTCCAGAGCCACGGCCTCCAAGGCAGGGATTTATTACTTTTTACTGTTATTATTATATTTAAGAGACAAAAGGACTTAAAACATAGATTTTATCTTAAAAAAAACCCAAAAAACCCCAACAAAAAAAACCCCCAACAAACCCCAAACTTTATTATAAAAAGCAGTTGTGTTCCTCTGCGGGTCAGTAAGGCAATGGCCAGACCCTCTAGGGACTCAGTTTCTAAAATTCTACATTCCGGTGTCAGAGCCTCAGCAGTGCGGGTACCCACGCACGGAAACGTTTGCAAGGGCAGAAACCAACGCGAAACGCCAGCCCGGGAAGGCAGCAAAGCGTTTGTCACGCGGAGATGCTGGGGGCTGGCAGAGATGGGGGCTTCTTTTCACCCACACGTCCTGTGCACATTTTCCCCTGAATAAATAAACCAAGTACGGCTGAGGAAAGATGATTCGGTTGAAGATTCCTGCTATTTATTTCCAATTCTGTTGCTTCACTGGAAATCTGAACCTTATTTTGCCTTTCTTTAAAATGGGTGCCTACACCTGGCTTCTTATAGGTCGTTACCTCCTACAAGGAGGAACAGCTTGTTCAACTGATGGATGCAAAGAGCTTTGAGTTTCAATGGGTTATGCTAGCAGACGGCTGCTGCAAATAGATGCTGCTGCTCCTGCTACGTGTTGCCACAGCTGCCCTGTTCTTTGCTGGCAATCCTGTTATTTTGCATGGAGAAGGAGTGCAGGATCGGGGTGAAACCAGGGTAGGAAATCTCATATTCTGCTTTTGTTTCAACTCTAAATACTCTCGGTGTCTATTGTGGGCTTACAGCACCTCTTCCCTTTCCCTGTATTTTGTAAGTCCAAAGCAGTGCCAGTCTGATAAAATTTAAAACCTTCCCCCAAAACTACAGTAAAATATCAATACTGGTCTCTCTCAAAATCCACAGAAGGAAACTTAAGGATTAGAGTAAAGCCTTATTCTTAATTTATCTGTCGTGCATAAGTATTTCAGCACATAACGCTTCTCTGGAAGGATCACCCACAATTTGGAGTTTTTTTCCTTCTTCTAGGCACCTTGGGGTGAGTTAAAAGGCAGAGGAAACTCGCAGAACCGTTGTATCTAGTTGAGTACTCATTATAAAATGGATTACGGGTACAGTAAACCATAAAGACTGTTTTAGAGCCATTAAGGTTCAGCTTGTCACTGCTGACATGGACGCACTCTTACACCATATATTCCTGACATGTCAGGAGGTGCTTAGGGATGCTTTCATACATGTTTTATTGAAATGACAGGCTATAGCTTCTTTGGCTGCTGTATATATGCATGGCTATACGCTAGAAATCCAAATGAAACTCCTCTTGAAAAAAAATAAAATCCCTTACACATATGTAATGAATGCCATCTTAAGTGATAAAGTTGTCATCTACATTTTATTTTTAATGTACTTTGTAATAGAATAATGAAATCACATTTATCCCTGGAATAAAATGTGGCTGAAATCTATGAGATTTACACCGAAGTGAATTCTGCAGTTGATAAAATGTGAGTTCAAAACCAAAGCAATTTTGGATAAGAATGAAAAAAGTATCAAACCCTCAGATTTCCTTTCTGAAAATGTCTTTCCATCTGTATGCAGATCAATTGTTTCTCCCAGGCTGAGCCTTTGACTTGTTAGGGCTTTTTGTCTTTCAGATCCAAGAAAAACTTTACATACAATTATGGTGCCTTGAAAATAAAATTTTTAAGTGGAAACACCAAGAGAGTCATAGCTGCAGAGAGTCGGATCTCACAAACCTTGCAGGTCTAAAATTCACATTCATTAAATGTTTGGAATGCAGAAGGAATGTAGGATTTGGTTCCTCATGTCCTTTCTCTAAGCAGTTGCTCCACAAAAATGAATTTGAACTTTCGGCATGTGTGAAACCGGTAAATTCCACAATTTGGTGGCAATTCTGAGATTAAACCCGGGATGTATCTCTCCAGCAGAAGACAGGTGGCTGGCAGGCTGCTCCAAAAGCTGTCGCCCACTTTTGGCCAGTTTCTCAGTCTCTGGGCGCTGGGTACCAGCCTCCTCGCAGGGCTCCGGCAGCGACGATGGTGGTGGCGGAGGCTGGCTGGGGTGAGTTATTCTTCAGATGTGTTTTATTTTGCACAAGCCACAGCTTGGGGACTGCCGTAAGGGAGTGGCAATGAGCACTGGGCAGTGTGGGGTCTTCCAGTGTCCTCAACGGGCAAGAGAAATGCAGGGAACAATTTATATATAAACCAAATGATAAAAGTAGTGTTTCCTTCAAGGCACTGGAGCTTTCCAAAATTTACTCATTTTTAAAAAAAACTCATTATGAGGCATCATTTCTCAGTGCTCACAAGCTCATGGACTTGGCCAACATGGACGATGGACGGGCAGAGCTTCTCGGGCTGCTCTCGGCTCCGGCAGGGCAGACTGCGGTCTCTGCATGAAACCATGATTATCAGCAACAGCAAGAATGTGCAGTTTGGGTCAGGAATCCGTTGCAGGCTGACAAGCAAGCTGGCACGACAGCATGCACATTAGCCAAACATATTTAGGCTCAGAGCAGGTTGAGTATGGCAGAGCCTAATTCCAAAATAGCTCCCGCAATTAAAATATAAATTTCAGTGAAACTACGCAGGCCTCTGAAGGGGGGGTGAATCTCAATATATTTGAGATTGACAGGGTGCAAGACTCACTGTTGGCCCCACAGACAACCCCAAAAGCATGTGCACACCCAGACACACGCAACGGGAGCAGAGGCTGCGGCACGGGGTGCTGGAGGCTTCTCCCCAGTAGCATCACTCCTGTGTTTGCTGTGTAAATAAGATCTTATTGCTCTTTCGATGTTACCCTAAAATTGGCTTCAAGCGTCACTGGAAATGATAAAAAACAATAACAGAAAGGAAGAGAGCCTGGCAAATGCCAGCAAAAGGTACCGGTGCTGGAGGAAACCGGGGCCGGCAGGAAGGTAAGACAGAAACGGCTGCTGCGGCACCGGTGCGATCGCAACATGTAAATCCCCCACCAGCCTTAAAAATTATGGGCGAATGCTGAGGAGTTCTGGAAAAGGTTCAAACAGCAATTTGAACTGCGCTTGAAAGCCGGAGGGGCTAATAAAGTGGAAGATGAGCAGGGCAACGGCACGCTCTGCGAGGGAGGGCCGGTGCGGGGCGCAGGCAGCGCCGTGCCAGCCTGCGGCGCGGGAGGGATGGAGAGGGCAGGCTGGGGAAGGGCAGGCTGGGCTGGTGGGACACGGGGCGCAGGGGAGACGTGTTGGACCCCCACGATCCCCACGGGTGGGTTAAGGAAGGAGGGGAGGAGCTGGGGCCGTGGGGTGCTGGTGTCCCTGCAAGGTACGAGCCAGGAGGGCAAGGGGTGGCACGGCTATTGCCGCACCGGTTCAGGGCTGGTGACATAGCCGTGGTGGGTAAGCCTCTGAGTAAAGAGGCTTCCTAGCAATTCAGGTTGTTTCTCAATTCCTTAGATTAAAAGAAATGAGTATTTCAGGGGTGGAGCAATGGGAGCGCAGGTGAAGAGCTTATGAGCAGGTTGGAGGCAGATTGGGGACACCGGCACTGGCCAAGCCGAGCCCCAGCATGAGCTGATGGACCCCCCTCCTCCTCCCTTGTAGCCAAATTCCCTGCCGAGAGGTCCCACGGTTTCCCTGAGCCAGAGCCTATGCAGGGACAGCTGAGACCTGGGCCGTGAGCTTGCAGAAGTGATCCCATTAGTGCCAGCACCCGTGTGCCCGTGGTGGGACTGCTGGGGGGCAGCTGGCATCAGCCGTGGGGTCTTGCCTCGCCTCGCCTCACCCTGGGGACACGGCAGGGGACACCCCCCGGCCACTCACCCCTTCGGAACAGGAGCCACCACCCGTGTTCCCTGCAAGGGGCCACCGGCTGTCGGGAGGATGAGGAAGAGGAAAGTTTGTTGTCAAAGTCATCGCCTCCGCACCAGAGCTAACGCGCTGCTATTTCTGCCGTCACCACGGATGGAAAGTCGAGGGTACGGACTGACCATTAGCCAGCTGGAATTATTATGATCAGCGGCTTGTAATTATTGGTAGGGGTTTGACAGATTTTCTTGCACACGTGAATATTAATCTGTGTTTATACTTCCAATGTTACCCACCAATTACTGCTTTTGTGCGTGCTTTTGCGATGCTGTGTGTCAGGTCTGTATTTCTCCACCTAACGCCCCAGCTACAAGATTTTGCAAACATGTAGATTTACCATAACTCACCTGAAATACAGAAATTTATAACAGAAAAAATGCAGAATACCGTATGGCGCTGTGTGGCCAGGGGTTTAACATCAGACCAATGAACTTTCTCACTATTGGATGTTTTGGCTCACTGTTAACAAGAAACTCTCACTCATCCTCTCAGGTTCATCTCCAATGTCTGTATTCATGTGACGCTGATTTTTCAGCCTTGCAATGGTAAACAGCAGATCACAATTTAAGCTCCGGGAATTCCTAGCTATTGATAATATGAATTGATTTCAGCACAGAACATTGAGTTTTAGAGGCCCTTGCACATGTACGTATCGGAAGATTTTTGAACCTTTGTTTTTAAACACATCTGATGTTAGGCTTGTGTGGTACCAGCTCCAGTTAGCGATGGAGAAATGCTGATGCTTCCTGCGGGCGTGAAGCTTGTTCTGAACAGCCACATCCAGCCCAGCGGAGACTAGACAGGTCAGGGCACATACAGAAATTACAGGGAACGCAAGACCTTTTACACGTACTTAAGGAAAAGACTAAAAATTTTGGCATGGTGGCCACTGATGGGAGATGTCACCTCATTCATATACAGACATCAGAGAGCGTGAAACGCTCAACAGGAAAATCTGCAAAGGGCACCTGAGGATGTGCGTGAGAAAGGGGCTGCTCCTGCTTCACCCTCTTTAAAACATGAAAATGCTGAGGGTGATTTTTTCCTTCACGATGAAAGAAGGAAATGGATGAAATGTTTTGATATGAAAAGAAATTTTCCAGCTCCCTGTGCTCCCACAGCAGGGCAAGTGCTTTTATTAAGCAAAGCAGGAGTGTTTGCTGGGGAGGCGGTGGGTCGAGGAGGAGAAGCGGGTCCGGGACGAGGACACCCCCCTGCCCACCCCAGGCAGAAACCAGCAGGGAGCACACAGCAACGCCTAATTACGGTGTACCCATCTTGTATTTACTTTAGAAATTGCTTCACGTTAATTAAATATGTTACCTTTTTAAATCCGCCTTTGCCACATTGAAATGCTTCAGTGTTTGTGACGAGCTCTAAGTGAATGGGGAAGGAATGTTTGTGTTCAACGCTTTTATTTGGGTTTTGGCAAAATTCCTTGAATAAATTAATAGATTATATCATTAGGTGCGAATAGTTATGTGTTAGGATACCCAACAGATAATTTAAGTAAATAGCTAATAAGATAAGTGTACGATGCTCTGCATCTGCACCCATGCAGATACTCTATTTGAACTTAAAATACAATTACTTATCAAATGTCTCCATCAGAGCTTCACTCTGTAAAAGAGCCCATTGGTAACACAGAGGGAAATTTTTGCAGTTGCACAAGGCGACTCCAAACTGCTTTCTATATTTTGACTTGTACTTTTGACTTTTTCTTTCTCTGGTAACCCCATTATTTTTGTCCCTACTCAGAGCTCTGACCTGTGCTACATGGAAAGTTTAGAGATGAAGTCATTTCTGGTTTGAGTTACTGGAGAGACTTTAATTCATCCAGCTGTGCCTGCTCAACAACAATTCCAGCATTCAGCATTGACAACACACCATCAGCAAGAGAAATCAAACAGAAAAGGCAGCCAGTGTTGAAAGGAACACTTAAAAACTGCTCTCATTTGTAGAATTTAACATCATCAAAACACTAAATGTAAATATGAGCAGAAGGAAAATGCTAAACTCATCAGTCAAGGTATTTCACCAAAAAAAGTTTGGGGTTTTTTTGTTGGTTTTTTTTTGTGACAGAACGTTAATGAAAATCCCAAAGGAAATATCATTGAACATAAAGGTGCATCGTAAGGAAAAAGAAATTGCTGGATACTTTGCTCAAAAGGACCTTGCATTATAAAATACATGATGTGTTTCTCTTGTTGAATATGTGTTTAAACTCATGGTTTACTAGGAAGAGGGATTGAAAATCCTGCAGTTCCTAGTGGCAAGTACAAGCCAGGAACCCAGCTTTGCAGGGAACAGCTACGTCTCAGTTCTAATGCACTCAGAAATCAAACGGAAAGTGTTTCAGGATTTCTGAGAGCAGTTATTCCCTTCAAAATAGTTCTTTAAACTGGGGTATAATTAATAAATGTTCAGTTACACATTATTGAATTGTCTTTCCAAAAGAAATAAGGGAGTAAAAGATCTTTTGAGCAAAACAGAGACAAAATATAGATCTAGCTAGCTGGTATTCAAGGGTGTAAAAATAATTTCTCCTCGAAGTTTTTTCCCCTTTCAATCAATAACATGTAAGAGAGAGAGAGAGACTGAATTTTTCACCTCGTTCCTTCATTGCCTTGGATTCCATTGCAACCATCTTTTGGCGAAGGTGTTGGTGGCGATGCCAATCCAGAAGGTCCGTTCCCAGGAGGCGAGGGAGATGCTCCTGCTCCTGCGTGGCCGGAGGCAGCGCCACGTAGCCGTGAAACTTCCTCGGGACCATGTTGTTGCAAGAACAATAATTGGGAGGGGGAAAACCCCCTCAGTCTGGTGGTAATTTCAAATATCAGTGCCGCAGCCATAGCCCTGTCACTGGGGGAGGGCCGGGAGGGACCCGCTGATGGGCGTCCTCGGACCTGTCGCTTAGTGGGGCTGCTTCGACGTGAAGGTCTATTGCGTGGGGTATGCCCGCCGGTTAGGGAGAGGCAGAGCTGGCTCTCTGTTAGCTAATGTCCTGAATATTCGGATATCAGCAATGCTTTGGCTCTCAAGCACTAGGAGGAAAGAGAGGCAGATACCCCTTGGCTCCCATCATCTGGTTTGTGGGGTTTCGGTGCGGTCTCCGTAAGTCTTGGTCCGGCAACAGCCATGGAATTTCATTTTAGTAACCTAATGAATAGATGTGATTGCTTCTCCTGTCTGACAATGGCATCTGGTATTAAAGTGGGAGACTGGAGCGATGTAGTGCACCCCGAAACCCTCAGACACCCCTGCTGCGGCGGGGGGGGTGGTACCGGTGCCTTTACACCAGCGTTCCCAAGCCAGCGGCAAAAAGAAGCTGGAGAAGTGAGGTACTGCTGCTCGTTTGGCTGTAGCAGCTTGCTGGGAAGAACCAGCCTGACCCGATGTTTCTGAGCTGCTGCTGCCACTTTTCCTGCTAATTTTGCATCTTGCAGCTTACATTGGCACATCTTTTTCAGAACGGGGATGCCCTCTAATGTGTTAAATAGACACGTGCTTTTAAATGTCTCTGTTTTCACTTTAGATTTGGCATAAATAAATTTCATTTGTTTAACTGCCTTTTAAGAATAGAAGGAAAATTCTAGTAGTCGGACAGGCAAGAAAAATAGCGATTGAGCATGCAAATCACTTCTTTTCCCTTTAAACAATACATACTCTGCTGCCTGCATTTCCCCAAAGATACCGCTGCAGCTACACATGGTTGAAGTCTGCTTTACCCTTATATAAGGCAATGTGACAAATGATTTAGGGGGAAGTAATCTCTAATCAGCATAACTTCATACCACACGGCGCAGAATTATTGTCAATTTAATTCTGTCTCCTCGACACAAAACTCTGAAGTGTTTCTTCCAGTTGAAGTTTTGTAGCTGAATAATAAATAAAAGAGGGTGCAGTACAAGTACTGCATAATGTAATTGTACCCTCTTTGTTCTTGTCAATCAGCTTTAACACAAGTTAAGTCGTCGTGGATGTCATCGTGATCATATTCATGGTAGATGGCTCGGAGTTTCGGTACGGTTGTCTTCTGCGAGAAAGTTCCTTTAATAAAGAGGCATGCGGTGAAGGTTTCAGGTGCTTTATAAAACTTTGACTTCCCTCCTACTACAAGGCAAGAAAGCACAATAATGCATGCATGAATTGCCAATAAATCAAAGGCCTGCTTTTTTTTTAATTCCTATTTTGACATGTACATACATAGCATTTTTAAGAGATAGCTCCAAGGTAGCTTTTCAGTCCTTGATCAGATCATGAATTTAATTAATTCAGTGTAGACATGTCATAGATTTAAACCCTTTAGAATTACATTTTTAATACAGATCTAACATTTAATGTCCTTTTTCATTTTTTTCTTGCGAAGTAAAAAAAATCCTTTAATACTCTGGTAGCAATTTTTTCCTCTTATTATGAGACTGTGGCTCCTTCCTAATTATGTGGCTGCAAATTATTTACTGTAGTTTTAAATTAAGGAAGGAGACAAGTAATCCAGTGTAAAAAATACTGTTCCAACTTCAAGAAGAAATGAGTGTATGTGTTTAATTTCTCTTTAGGCATACAGCTGTACAGTCACTGTATAATGGAAGGTTTGAGACAAAATGGTCCCCCACCACCTTACCTCCGTGTAATGCAATTTAGCTTCATTAAATTACTGGAGGGCCAGTTACTTAAGCAGAATATTGATTTTCAGTCTGGGCCATGTTTAACATAATTCTGCGTAGGCAACAGCTAATTCTGCATTTGAATCTCGCACCCTAATGGAATTACACGATGCGACTGACCACGGGCAAGGCAGGGCTGGGCTGGGGGCCGCTGCTCCCCCCTGCCCACCCCGCTGCCTTTAACCCCTTCCTCTTCCACGCCAGCTCCGCGCACTTCAAACGGCCACGCCGACAAATTTCTTGTTTCTTCTGCAGAGCTGCTGTCTTTCATCTGGGGCTGTGTAGCCCCAAGCTAGGTTTCCATACTGTAAAGTATCTGTGGGGCTGTTATATTTTTCTTCAGCAACCTATAGCTTGGTCTGTATAGCGACAGAGCTGAGCAGAGACAATGCAGAATAAGGGATTTCCTCCAGCTCCTAACCCCAAATACCGTTTTCTGAACCTAACAATTAAAGCGTGGATTTTGCTTTAATTAAAACCTAGTAAAATGAAACAAATATTTGGCTGGAAAGTATGTTCTTTACATTGCTGGCTTGAAAGCTAGTCATTATTTTTATTTATTATTCTGTTTAATGATGAGATACAGTTTACAAGCCATTGAATAATAATAATTTAAAATGGTTCCCTGTGAGTTATAGTTTGTCGGTGCCTTAGAATTTAAATAGTGTGTGGGGAGAAATAGTGGTTATCACCCACATTAATGGTGGACATGGCGGAGGGGGCGTCATGCTACCTTGGTAGCTTAGAAATTTCGAGTAACGGGGTGTAAAATGGGCTCTCACAGACCTCAACTTCAAAAATCACTTGCTCACTGGAATTCCCTAAATTAATCAAAACAGCAAACCACCGAAAATACCAGGTAGGGCTTCAGTTGATGATGGTTTTCATTTTTTAAATTTAGCAGCTAAACTATCCTTTCAGTTCTCAGTCCCTGGGGAATAAAACATTTCATCCCTCCACAAGTACCAAACGCTGTCCCTGCTTGTTTGGGAAATTTTGTGTAGAGTTGGGTTCATAAGACCATTTTTTCAGAAATACTGCTGCATGGCAGAAAATTGCTTGAGGGCAGCTTAAAATGTTAGCTAGGAAGAGCCTCCGTTTTAAATGAACTTATCGTGGCCACTCTTTTGTATGCAGCTCGTGCTCCACTCAGCTCCCCAAGAATAAATTGATTTAAAAAGTTCTTGCTATGGCATTGATGTTGCAAAGACTTGAGTTCACGCTCAACTTGAGCGCCGTGCCCCGTCCCGCTGACTTCACTGAATTCCCTCAGCAGCAGTCGGTATTGTGGTTGATTCAGATCACGACCCGTATCCACCTACCTCGGCCAAAACGGACCCAAGATGCCGCATGCAGAGATGGGGTTGGGTTCAGAAGCCGGGGTTTTGCTCCACTCTAGCCGTGTTTAAATGTAGATGTTTGATGAGCAGATTTGGGAAGGAGGAGGGAAGGCAGAAGGCAACCGTGGTTGCGGCTTTTGAACCTTAGTTTGGGTTGCGAGAGCTCAATCGCTCGAACAAGTCGATCGGCGCCGGTTCCTAAGAGCGTGCCGCGTATCCTGAGCACCGGAGCTGAATTTTGCTGTGGCTCGGAGCACGTTTGGGAGAAGGAATTTCAGCAGCTTTCTTAACGTGGATGAAGTTAACAGATTTCACCATTTGTTGAGGAGAAGCTTTAAACTAGACTGGATAACTCTTAGAATCAACATCACCGAGCATCGCTGGGGCTGCTGGTTTCAACAGGCGCGCCCGAGCAAGGCATGCGGCTGGAAACTGGGCATGCAAGGTCCCTGGCAGAGGATGCTCTGGGCTCAGGCAGCTCCCAGAGATGGGGGACAAGCAGGGGCAGGTGACCCTGCTCTGCTCCCCACAGGAGATGGTGCAGGCTGAGCCCGTGCCGCGATCCCGGCGGCTCCCGGGGGGGGCAGATCCCTGGGGATCCCCCCGGCAGCCTCGTCCCGGAGCCGGTTGTGGTTTTCTGGTTTCGTTGGAGGCCTGAGGTTTTGCAGAGCCTGCTGCTGCTGCTGTCATCAGAATGCAAATTATAGCCGGCCAGGGTGATGCCGCTCATGTTAATTCCTCGGGACTCTGCCTCTCACATGCTCTTTCCATTTTCCCTCGCAAGTACAATGGTGTAGTTAGCTATTATTTGAACGGCCTCTGTGCTTCGGTCTGGGGGAAAATATGCAATATGCAAAACCAATTTGTCATTGGGAGTCAATAATTGGCATCAGGTGCATTACTTAGCATCCTGTCATGGATTTGGCATGTCACCTGATTGATAACTCTCTGCTTTCTCATGACATTGAACATAATTTGTTCCCTATCACATTTGCACACATGGCCCGTGGTCCTTTGTTACTTACTGTACGCCCTGTATCTTTGCATTTGATAGGTGGTAAAGGAGAGCGCTCCCTTCCCCGCGCCTTGGCGCTTCCCATGCTGTCATATTTCTGATCCCGAAATGGTGGTGTAGCGGATGAACCCGTCTGTTTGGATTAGACGTGATGAAAGGGAGAGGGCAGGAGATACCCGGGGAGGCCTGCGCTGGAGTGAATGAAAGCAGCTAACTTAAATTCTTCCTCTCTTCAGATTTGCACTCGTTTTGCACCACTTTTTATCACACTGATTCGGTGGCAAGGAGCTCCATTGATTTCAGAGGAGCTACTTACAGAAGGGGGTGTTAGCCCTTATATACCAGGTAGCAGAATCTGGCCATATATAATTAATACAAATATGTGCATAATTTAAAGCTGCCCCAGGAAAGCCTTAAATTACATGATAACCATGCAGACACTGGCCTAGGAAGGAAAACATGGGGAGTCTCTATTAGTGAAATTAATTATATGTAAGATTGTCTTCAATAACCATGTGGGAATGATTAAGTAATCAGTCAAATAAAAGATTTAATAACAAATTCCCTATCAATTATACAAGAACACCCAGTAAAAATTAAGTAAAAATTATTTTCAACGCATTAATATTAACATTAGCAGTTCTGAAAATATTATAACATAATTAAGTGTAATTTCTTGTAGCAAAACATACCCATAATAGCAAAATAAACAAGCCCCCAAATAATATTTCTGGAGGAAACTCAGCAGCTCGAGATGTGTGATGGCATATGGAAGTTTTGGATGAAGCCAGCTCAGATGAGCACCAGCAGAATGTGGGAAATGGGTTTGCAGTGGCAATGTCCAGCGTGCAGGTCACAACTGCCTCTGTCCCAGCGTCTAGGCTCTAAAAGGTAAAGAAAATCAACATAGTAGGTCTGCCAAAACAGGGGCGCAATAAGCTGGAGGCCTGGGGATAACTTAGGCTGCACCTAAAACTACTGCAAACACAAATGCTGCATTTGGTGTTTCTGATCTGGCCTCTTCTGGGGGATTTTCTGGGTCTGTACGCACTTTGTTTCTCCCTTTTGGCATTTATTCCTTTTATTGTTGGACTGATAAAGTTCACTTTATCATTATTATCACCCACTGTGCCACTTGGGAGGGGAGCCATCTCATTTATTGCAGCCTTCTAAGAGTTGGGTATCTATTTTAGGCTTTACATCCAAGATATTTCTGTAGTTGATGGGGGAAGAGGATATTTTAGCCACCTCTTTAAAGATGAAATTAATTGTCCTGTGGAGGTATCTCCTTCCCTTTACGTTTTAGATTACTAACTTTCACTAGAAATCTAAATTTTTTACATGAATCAAGTTCAAGGTGAAAATATGCATCCGACAGAGTGGTCCAGAGCTTGCTGAAGTCAATGAGAATATTTCTATTAACTTTAGTGGGTTTTAAACACAGTCGCGCTGCAATTTCCTAAAGGTAAAAAGCTCTGGTTACACTCTAGGAATAGCTGTTGTGGGCTATATTAATAATCCATCTGGTCCAATACCCCGTCTCATTGGCTAATAGCTGGTGCATAAGGACGAATATAGGAACGAGGAGACATATAGTGAGACTTTCCTTGTCTGTTTTCCCATCTCCAGCAATCTGCATCTCGGGGACTTCCCGAGCCAGAGGTTGTGTTTAACAGCCTGTGAAGAACCCTCTGCATTGCAGAGTGTCCAAAAGCAATGAAAACAACATAGATCAGCCAGGGTTTTATGTTTGGCCTAAATTGCATCTTTTTTTTTTTTTTCCCCCTATAGAAACATTGAAATAGTGGGATTTGATCTAAGCATTCCTATGCAACTAAGAATGAGCAACTTTTTGTGAGATCCTTTGCAATAAGACTCCATCAAACTAGCTAATAGATGCTGCAAGAGTTAGATTTTGTTCTGAGATAACCGTAGAAGTAGAATTTGTAGAAATAATTGGTAGTGAAAGCCTAAACTTCTCAATTGAGA
This sequence comes from Buteo buteo, assembly GCF_964188355.1. Taxonomy (NCBI): domain Eukaryota; kingdom Metazoa; phylum Chordata; class Aves; order Accipitriformes; family Accipitridae; genus Buteo; species Buteo buteo. The sequence goes on along the minus strand of NC_134174.1, from coordinate 67,958,581 downwards.
AGAAAAATTGTTTTCAAATATGTGCTTACTAGAGACAAAGAAAGAATAATGAATAATAAAAAATAAAAAATCCTTCTTGGTACATTTGAACAGTTGTACAACAATTCTAGAATAGTACTTTCTGTATTTCTCATAAACCCACATTTTTCTTTGGATGTAGGATAAAGCTATATGAAATAAGGAAAGGTAGCAAACATGTTTTTCTGTAATTACTACAGTGTTTGTTCCCAGATCAAGGTTCTGGATACTGTGTTTTTCCAAAACCAAACAGAAAACTCTTTCCATCTCTCTCACAGTGAATGCTAAATAGAAAGGAGTTGACATCTACTTGGACTTGCAAAATTTTATTTATATGCAATATTATACAGGCAGCAGCTCAAGTGGTAATTGTGCTTCTGAGTAATAGTTAATTATTAAAAATTCTGGAGTTATATATGTGTTCTACTAAGTTGCTTTGAGGTCTTGAATCTAGAGAGTGCTGTAATATTTTCAGCAAGGGTATATAGTTAAAATAAGGTGGGGATTCTTCTTCTATTTATCAAAATCTGAGAAATAACCTGCCAAACCAATCATTCTCTCCCAGGAGTCTCGCAGAAGGCCTGGATGTTAATTGCATTTAACCTAGAACAGCAGAGCATTTTTTTTCTTTATACAATAACTAATATGTAAACTACTGTTGCACTTTGAAATTACTTTCACTTAAATTCTATTATTGAAGCTCCACAGTGGAATATATCCAGGGTCCATTTCATTAAAAAAGACTAATTACACTGGAACCACGCAACATACCCACCAATCTTCCTCGGTATGACTGAAAAATGAACATTCAAGAGATACAGCGCACTTATTTGTCCTGGCACTCCTGAGAAGGGTTTATGTGAGGATGGAGCCGAGGCCAGAAATGAAATTCTGATGGGTAATGAAGGGACGCTTCTTTTTTCCCCCATAATAGCAGGAATTTACATGGATTGGCTGACAGCTAAGGCAGTGGAAAAACCTACCTTATAATTCCCATTGATAAAAAACCAAGTAAGCAAAAGGCAACGCTGCAACACCAGACGGAAACACGGTGTATACTTCCACTGTGTGACATGTTAATATTCTTTATATTTATTTATACAGACAACCCAAAAACTCCATAAATTTTCTGTTGGAGACTCACAATAAAAACACACCTTGCGTGACAAAAATATAAACTGGCAAGATGATCATAGGGCGGATTGTAGGATAACAAACGTGTAATATTCCTGTAGCACTCTGCCAATTGCCTTTGGTTTTGGAAATCCGAGGGTGACACAGGCATCCACGAGCAGCGATGCTCGGGAGGCAGTGCTGGGGCAGGACGAGGGAGTTGCTCTGGGTTTTGCTGGTAGATCTCCAGAAACTTGGATTTTTAACTCTGATTTGGGATTTTTGGAGCCTGCTGGGGCATAGGCAGCATCGGTGGGTGCTCGGGAAGGGTCTGTCCAGGTCTGTGTCATGTCCCATGGGATATGGTGATGGGTGAGCTGGGGTAGAAGTTGCTTTGGCAGTTGCCAGCCATTTTCAGTCTGAAATCTCACCTGGTTTTTGGAGGAGTACTTGAGGAGCTGCTCTGCTCACAGGCATTTCTCCCAGCTCTTCGGGAATGACTTGCTTAATTAGTGGTGGGTAGCATCAGATCCTCACCAACACTGGAATTCTTGTGTTGCAAAACGGAATGCACCACCACAGCTTGTCGTGATCGGGGCTCTGAAACAGCGATAAAGTGCACCAGTTATGCTAGAATCTGCTCAAGATTTTGACAGCTTTTGTTCACTACTTTGACTTTTCTGCTGATGTCTTTGATGGAGCATAATAAAGGCATGTTACAGCATGCCTAAAAGTTTGCCAGTGACATTGGACTGCATGCTGGAAACTATCCTGACCCTGCTCCCCTGGTGCCTGGGACAAGTTTTCCCACAGGGGATGGGGTTTGCACCACAGACAGCAATTTCCATCTCCGCATTGGAAGGGCTGGGGTCGGTGGTGGGGTTGGCCATTCCCCAGCCTTGGAAACCAGCTGGGAAAAGAGGATGAGGCTAAGGATGCCAGAATTGAAAAGTCCAGGTCCAAGGTGTGTCAGGGTTTGAAAGCTGCAGCCCGGCTCTCTGTGCCACCCTCTCACTGCCAGAAGTCATGACAGGAGTGAGAATAATACTCGATTCTTCCATCTCACATGTTTATGCATCCATGAATTTGACATAAGAGCAACTTCAGTTCTTTCCCCCCCCCCATTGGGATAGTGAAAAATAAACACTTAGCACAAGAAGCAAGTCCATGAACATGTAGTCAGTCTGGTCCTCGAGTAAGGTCCATTAAAACATTGCAAAAACATTAAAGTTCATAACACGATGGTTTGTATTTCATTAGTAAGGTGTTCCTGCCAAAAATGCGAGACCTTTATAACTTCTTGGCACTGAAAGTACAACTGACCTTGTGCTGTACTGTAATAACTTCTTATTCTATAATCCATCTTCTCTAAACAGTTTTGTTTTGCCCTGAATGTACAAAGTCAGGGAGTTTTGGGGTGGAACGGTGCCTCTGGCCCTTGCAGCAGCTGCAGAGCCCATAGCTACATTGTGCTGCACAGGAGGGCAGGAATATTGGGGACAGGCAAAAGAAAGCTGGAGTGATGGAGCTTGGGGACCAACAAAACTTCCACACAGATAGTTTGTAGGATGTTAGGGGGTTTGGCTCTGTGATAGGAGACTGGGATGTGTGTTTGTTGTCACAGGTGGAGAAGACATGGTGTCCTTCAGATAGAAGCAAGAGGTTCCCAGAAAAATGAAATTTATATTCATTGTCTCCTGGAGCTTCTGTGTAAATTAACATAGGCTAAACTCTACTTGTATACAGACTAAATTTGCTGCAAAAAGAGGTACTGAAAGATTTATGGGGCAGGAAGATTTTTTTTGGTGCTGTATAAGAACAGGGTATAGAAGAGTCCATGTCCTGCACAGTACTGAAGTAGTAATAATAAAAATAATAATAATAATAAACAATAACAATAAAAATTAAAAATAATGTTTGCTAGTATGAAGACAGAGGAATATGGGAATTGTAATTCTTCTAACCTCCAGCTTGCCAAGGGAGATAAAACAGCAACTCCTGTTGCATTGTCTGGGCAAAACTTGTTATCTTGACAAGTAAAGAGTGGACCCTGTTTTGTAAAATGCTTGTCTGGTAAACAACATAGTGGGACATAATATTAATCTGAAGGCTATCAATGGTTTGAAAGATGCCTCAGAGTATGCTGCACACTCTCAGCTCTATCTAAATAATCTGAATGTCCTGATTCATTGATTTGTGCATTATGCTCATAAAGACATTACATTTGAACTTGGTATGAAATAAAAGGCTTTGGTCAGTCAATACTCTTCAGGAAAGCACTTCAAAGATTTTATAAAAGGGTCGCTGACCTGTACACTGAGATTGGACCTCTGCTGTCCAGGGAGAGCCCTTTCTGCACTTGGTCTTTGAACCTACCCTCTCCCTCTTTCCCAAAGCACCACACAAAGCAATAACTTATTACAAGTCAGTGTTTTCAATTGTGCATACAAGGAAAAACATCAAAACAACGCAGCTGAAAATAATCCCCTTTAGAGATGAGATTATGTTTTATTGTTTCTTTTACCAGGTGTACAGTACTCAATATTTAAAATGAGTGCTCTGAATATACAGGTTTAGCAGGCTTGTCTTTGCCTGTCTCGTGTTTAGGAAGTGAGGAGCCCATTCTGGTCCACGTTTCTTAGGAATTTAGCTTTCTTCAAAAATGAACATAGATTTTAAATATCTATAGTTCAAGTGGCAACAGCAAGGGACAAACAATTCACTTGTTGGCCTTTACTAACCATTCCCATGTTTGCCTTAGTACCTCAGAGGTTTCGGGGTGTTAGTTTTGAATCTGAACTTCTCCTCACCAAGTGTTACCCCAGGCTCGGTTGGAAGCGTCTCTGACCTGGTGCCCTACCAAAATCCCGCTCGGGACGAGCCGTGACGGTTCTGCCACCCCCAGCTTTGTCACCGTGGCACCGGTTTCAGAGTGGCGGAAGTAGAGGTCAAAATTCTTCAGCTCAAGTCTTTTTTTTTTTTTTTTAAAGAAAAAAACCAAAACACATTTGCAAGATTTTGCTAGGTCAGATGGATTAAAAGCTTGATCCAGCTCTGGGGTTACCGAAAACATACACCAAAAAGATGCAAGGCCATAATGTTCTTTCTGTCCAAGCAGGTATGGTCCTTGCGGTGTATCGACTTGGGTGCTGGTGGCATCCTTCAATGAGACGTTTGTACACCGCCAAAATTTAGGGGCACTGCTGAGACAAAGGAGTTTGTTTGTAATCAGAATTCCTTTCATGAAGACTGTGATTTATAGACATTTCTAAAAGCAGAAGGACTCTGTGCTATTATTTAAAAGGCTAGGCTGCTCAGAGTTATTTATAAATACCAATACAACAGAAACAGTTTCTAACTTCAGGCAGAAAGATACTATTCATCATATAATTCAGTAGGAAAATAACAGATCTGTCGGAAGTGGCAGCAAAAGGATAGCATACTGATGCAGAATCGAATCTAACTAGAACAAGCGGTATTTTCCTCTTTTGAAATCAAACTGCAAAATGTAAAATAAGTAGAAATAAACAGCCAATCGTCCCAGCACCATTTTTTCCTGGTCAAACCATGCAAAAAAACCTAAAACTCACAATGGAACAACTTCCATTTTAGATCAGTTTCTCCTCCTCTCGCATGGTCTATTTATTTTTATTGGTTTGTTTCTCATTAAATCCTTCAATTACTCTGCAGTGTAAAATGGTGAAATTATTGGCATGTGCCACTTTCATCATGTATTTGAGTTTGCTTATTACACTTGCAGAAAATGCTTGAATGGTATTAGGCTCTGCTGTGGATTGAGACAGAGTTAATAAATATTATTTGGTGTTTTTTCCCTGAGAAGCACTGCTTTTCTTGATTGTTTTTTACAGTTGGATTGGGAATATTGATTTATTCACCACTGTTACAATAATTGTATACAAGGAACAAAAAATGCAGAGGTAACATTTCATCAGCTCAAACAGATTAATTAGTTGTAGTAGATTAGGCACAGTGTTACACAGAAAGATTTGCATTTAGAGGAAGAAAAAAGTTTTTTTTTTTTTTAATCTTAAAAAAGGCAAGAGAATTTAATAGAGATGTGATAGACTGAGCTGCTTGGCTTATTATTCAATCAGTGTTTCCAAATGAGTATTAAAGGGCAACTTTAAATATTAACTCTTCTTTCTAAAATAAAAATACAGTGTAATTGTTGAATGCATGGTATGGGGAAATCCCTGCTTACCATACTTGCATAAGAAAAGTTAACTTGGTTTTGCATCCTAAATTTAAAATTGTACAGAAACTATAAATCAGTGTATTGCAGAAGCACAGGCATTTAAAAATCCAAATTTCCTATCGTGTATTCTGTCTGCATGGAAGCAACGTTGTTTATATTTTTCCCTTTGTGCACCGAATTAAGGAGAAGCTATGAAGAGGTAAATATTACTATCTTTTGTGTGAGGTTAGCTTGGCCGTGATACCGAAAATTATTCATTAAAGGTTATGAGGCATTAACAAGAGTTTAAAAAGTGTCCTGGTTGTTCCCTGTTTGACCCCTTTCTGCAGGGAATTGAAATTTCCCAGCGCTCTGGACCACTGACACCACGAGGGTAATTAAGCAATTTCCCCCAAGGTTTCAAGTTTTAACATCTTTCAGTATTGAAATAGAGAAGAAAAACATTTTTTATCACTCTCACATTCTATAGAAATCTACAGAGAGCTACACAATGGGCCTTGCCTGACATGCTGATTTTCTTTTTAAACCATCTGTTAAATCATCCTGGCTTGCAACATATTAGACATTATAAATGCCCCTAATTTTTCAAAGCAGTGCACAAGGATTCAGCTGCTTGACTTTCAGTTTATGCCGTGCTATCCCACCCCAGCCATTGAGAGACATTAAACATACAGAGCCAGTTTCACAGCTCGCCTAATGCCGCTTTTTTGTCAGCCTGGCAATGCAGAGCATCTTTCAATCTGGCTTAAAGGGCCACTGGAGGGATGCTCCACTGTCGCAGCATCCTTGAGCGGCACAGAGCTGCCACGGGTCCCCCCCCGGCCCCGCTCCCGGCCCCCTCCTCGCAGCGTTGGTGGCCACGCAGCCCCTGGACCTCTCGGTCCGTGTTCTCCAGTAGCCCTTCGATTGCCGGCGTGCGGCTGCTCTGGAGCCCGAGGCAGCGAGTACCATCTCCTGCCTTTGGGGAGCACCCTGGGGTACCTTCATCCCGGTCCAGGAGGAGAACCAAAATCTGTTAAATTGTATTTGCAGCCGGTGCCTGGTGGGGAATTGCAGATCTGGCCCCCGGGACCGATGTCGGAGCCGGGTGAGAGCCATCCCGCAGGGCTGCGTGCGTTACGCTGGGATTGTGCAGAAGCTGCAGAGCGGGAAGGATGCTCGGGGCACCCTGCGTCCTGTATCCCTGGGAGCTGGAGCATGGCGCGAGCCCCTTCCTCCTCCAGTATATCTACCTTCTTTTAACTCTGCTCCTGGTCCTTCGGGTCTTTTTCCCAATAAGTTTCTCTGTTGCGTGAATTATAATTTGCTGGTTTGCCACTGCATGCCACCTCATGTCGGGATGCTCGGGGAAGAAGGCACGAGCTGTCCCCGGGACCCGTCCTCCCCAGCCGGCAGGTACCTCTTCCTAACGTAGCATCGCAGCTTAATCCTGAGAAGTGGTGCAGCCTTGGATCAAAAATTATAGGCCTTGTCAATACTGGGAGACATTAAAAAAAGAAAAAGAGGTCAAGGAAGGTTAGGCTTTATCTATAAAACCACTGGCAGTACTCCCCTTAATCGGTGGTGGGGCATGCGCTGTTTTGCAGAATGAAAATGTGGAATAACATTATGAAACCGCACATGCCGGTTTCTTCCCAACACACCCTCAAGGATCCCACGGAAGAATTGACAAAATTATTTCAATGAAGTCCAGCTTGAAAAAAAAAAAATCACATCAGCTGTTTGTGAGGATGCTCAGCCAGCGCCCAGCAGCGTGCAGCGGTGCCGAGCCTCGGCGTGCCCGGGCCACTGGCGAAGCACCGGAGGGCTTTGGCAGGCTCTGACATGAGAAGGGAAAATCTCCTTGATGCACCACTGTAGCAAAGGATACTGTGCTTCTAAAAATAAGAAAACCAGGGTACACGATGAATTTGAAAGTCTCTGATCACGCGCCGGGTGTTTCAACAAACGGACTTTTATTACCTATCAAAGTGCCACGGTCTCGCAAGTGAATGAAAAAATGCAGTCATGTTTGCTCCAGCTTCTGCTGCGGGAACTGACTTGATTTTTGCCCTGATTTGTAGCCTCAGACCCAGGCCTGTTTGTGAACAGGGGCAAGAAGACATTTTGGGGAATTCTGCCACAAAGGAAATGAGTAATAATCCTCTCTTTCTCCTCCACGTGATGGATTTATAAACTTTTGCCAAAAGTGTGCTGCATCCCGCTGTATTTAACCTTCAGATGTGTCTTTCTACTAGGCAAGGAACAAAATATTCCAGCTGCTATGAAAGATAATCATTAAGGTGATCTAACTCCAAAGATCAATAACATCTCTACAAGACCCTTCCAGGGTTTCTGTGATATCTTCTGTCTCATTAAAAATCGTATTAAAAGATCCTGTTCAGGTAAAGGGGGATTTGATAATTTCTTCAACATTATGGAGCAAGATATATTAAACATTTGTTCATCTGAACAATACTTGGATGAAATAACTGCATAATAATGAAGAGGTTAATATATGCTTATATATATTTAGGCAGTTACTGAGAATATGACTGATTATAGTAACTAGGAATTTTTTTCAAGCATGCACGCTTCAGAAGATAGATCCATTCTCATTTATGAAAAATGTTCATAGTTTGCCATGTATATCTATTCAATCGCATTTGAATTTTTATTTATAAAATAACTAAAATCTCAGGGCTTTCTGAAGGCCCCGAGATTGCCTTGTCAGACCTGCAGGTCCTCTGTTTCTGCGTCGGTTACAGCATCTTCCAACCTGCTCACACTGGGTCACCAGCCAAAGACACCGTAATTTTTACAAGAATAACCAAGAACTGATTCTCCAGCCGTTTGACAGGGTCACAGCAGTTTGAATGCTGAGATTCAGAAAATACAGTCATAACATCTTCCTCTGCCGGGTATTAAACTGGACAGGAGCTGGTACTTTAAATTGCTGTTATTTTCTGTAACATAGCAAGGTTACCGTACATCTCAGGTCTGTTATGCTTTGCCTTCTCGGATAAGTTGCCACAGACTGGGGTGGTTGGTTGACCCAAGAGAAGTTTGCTTCGTGAGACTGGTTTTTGAATAAAAGAAATATTAATGAAAGTTAGTGATGAGGAAAGATAGATGGGCTCAAAGAAAGCAGGGAGAGCCAAATCCTGCAGCCAGGAATTGGCTTTGCACTTAGAAAAAACACCTGTTATAACAATTTCTACTCGTTTTATACCATGATAGCTAAATTTGGCCACTGCTGAAAAGTAGTTAAGATATAAATAGTACCAAGAAAAAGGAGTCTACGGCTCTGAAATACTCAGCGAGCAGATTTGCTTTAGAAATCAATGACATTTTTACCTAATCACTTTTCAAACAAGACTACATTTTTGATTAAATCTCGTGCATGGACACAAGACTCTAGCTGCTTTTCAAGCTAATCAAGTGTTACACTTAAGACACAGGAAAATATTGTATTTCATTTCTACATCTTCTTTGTTCGTGACATAGCTATAAAATTTCTGCTTTTTCAGCCTTACAACTCTTGCAGCCTTTGGATCTTTTTGCACCTGTGAAGGTGTTTACTCAGCTATGAACACAATTATGACATGCAATAACAGTTGCCTTTCAAACAAGCATCTGGAAAACCAGGGGTAGTGTTGATTCAGACAGTGGCAGAATTTGGAAAGACTGTTAATGATAAGAACTCTAATTTCTTTCCCTGTGCAAGAAATCACAGGGAAAAAAAAAGGGCAAAAAAAAAAAAAGCGCAAAAAAAAAAGCGCAAGCTGTTTAACACCAGAGGTTTTTTAAGCAATTGAAATACAGTCCCAACAAGTTATATGAAAATAGTCTTTATTTTCATTTACTAACACTGTTTCCTTCCAGTAAATACACACAATGACTGATATTCATATATATGCTTCATTTATAACAATTATAGAACTGAACCTATGCCAGATTTATGTGTTCATCCTTCTGTTACATCAAAGAGAAAATGTTTCAAGGAACACAGTTTGCATCGAGATCCCTAAATATTCAGAGAATCCTTCTCGTGGATTTTAGGTTACTTTTAGTTCACGGCAGTAGTTTAAATGCCCATAGTGTTTGGGAGCACATGTCATTCACTGGGCAGGTCTTTCATCCCACGGCAGGTTGTCCCACCCCGAGAAGACCTCGTCCTGGTGACTGGGGAAAACTGGGAAACGCAAACTGGGAAATGGGCTCCTCCGAGGAAGGGCCAAAGTTGTCCTTCAAACCCATCCCCGTGCTCAGCGTTGTACAGGCAGCAATCTAAGGAAATACCTTGGCTTTCCACTTAAAGAGTTGCAGAAATGTGTCTCCGAGTGATGCCCCTGCCGTGGAGCTGATCTGAATACAGCAGCTGCTCTCAAGGACAGGTAAGCGGCACAAACATCAGGAATTGAGCAAATTTTCCCGTGTCCTAAACATTCAGGGCTGGGCTGGGCAGCTGGGACGGCAACACACACCGTGATAAGCCCCAGCACATGGGAGGTCATAACTGAATTCCCTGGAATTACTTAGAAAAAAGAGAAAAACCTGAAATTTCAAAAGAATTGAAAAGAGAAGAAGTATAGACGTTGCTTTGTAAAGCAACCGTGAAGAGGATTTAAAAATACAGAGAGGAGTTTTGCCCAGCTGTGTGGGATAAAACTGTAAGTTCAGCAGAACAGAGCAAAGCTGATATGGAATAGTTTTAAATGTCTTTTCCCTCATAACTAGATTATTCAGTACAATGTCATTTGCTGCCACTGACATTTTCTTTAAAGTCATAAAGGCCTACATAGTAATAAAAGGGCTCAGAATAAAATTAGGAATATCATGTATAAATTATCTTTAACCTTAGCTTCATTTGGACTGTGACTTTTTAGACCTGATCAATTTTCATGAAACTATCCACATAAAACTGTGAAAAAATATTTGATCCTTGGCTCTCATAAAGCTCCTGTAACAAGCCTGGTACTTTCTTGATACTTAATAGTGCTGTTGGTGTCTGTCTCTGTGGGCAATTCTATAAAACCAGGGATAATATCTGAGATTTAATGCAATTTCTCAGAGCATTGTTATGGAAAACATCTACCCAGATATGTGCATTTTATGTTGTTTTTACATAGCACACATTTATCAAATTTCCTGTTTAGTTTGAAAAAGCACACAGAAAACTTCATGTGTGTTTTTCTCCACCCCATTTCCAAAAAAACAAGCTCTGGTGAGACTTTTACGGTTAATTTTTCAGTACAGCCCCTCTAACAATATTGAACTTGTGGCAGCAAAAGGCAGTATCCTTGTATGTTCTGTAAATGGGAATGGATATTGAATCATGCAATGTGTCTGATATTTTAACCAAAAGTTTTATACTCACATTGTATAGCTCTGTGTAGCCTTTTGAAACATTTAATAAATGAATTTGTGCACTCCAGAAGTACCTTGAGAAGAGGTAGAGGCAATTTTGAACTACAGGGCAATGTTTATCCTCTGCCTGACAGGGAATTAGTTGCCAAAATATTCTGTCAGCCAAAAGCAGTGCTCAGTGGTAGTGGATGGGAAGCTTAATCGTGGCCCAAGGAAACAATAAAATAGACATTTTGGTTCAACTATGTATTTAAATCAGAAGCAGAGTGAAAAGTCCCAAGTGGCTCCTCGATGCCCTTATGTTTACCAGATAAGGGGCTGAAGGTAGGACTTTCCAGGTGAAAGAATTGGCGAGTCATGATTTCTTTGACCTCTAATAAGCTATTAATGTGTTTAAGGGATATAAAAGAGTGGTACCAGCTGTAGGAGGTGCTGAGGATGATTGGTTATTTATGCATGCCCAGGTGAGGACTTGCTCTGGGGGAGGTTCAGGGTGGCTGCAGGCAGAGGGGAGCACTGAGACTCCCTTGCCTGGCTGGGATGCAGGGGAGAGCTGTTGGGCTGGTATCCATCCCAAAATTACTAATGCTCCCCGGCTCCCTCCTCTGCCCTTTCAGCCTGGATGGGCACAGATTTGGTCTGAGTAGATGCAGGTTTGTTCCTGAAGAAAGTAAAGTTGCTTTCAATTTTGTGCCTGAAAGTGTAGGTAGGTAAAAATGCTTTTTTCAAGGGAGATTCTGCATTAATGTCTCCCTGATCCCTGGTGTTTTCTGCTATCTGGTTGTCACCCTAACACCACCTGCTGTGTTTTGTTCTGTTCTAAAATTAGAATTAATCAAGAACTGGATTGTAAGGTGTCCAGGTTAACCTTTTCTCACATGTGTCATACTTCATGTACTAACAGAAATTCCTGTGAGTTGTGTATTTGGAGAGCCTGACAGCAGGATAAAAGCCAAATGCTAAGTGCTGTTGTTTATTTCCTGGAAAAGAGATTTCTAACAGAAAGGAGAAAAGGCACATAAAGGAAATTAATTTCATGTATTTCTAGGTAACAAATGGTAATCATATGTGGTTTTAAATGCCTTTGAAGTCTGTCATACTTTACCACATAGTCCTGCTCAGAGCAAGGCATGGTGCTGTGGCTGAAGGACAGGGTTTGGCTGAAGCCGTTGCCCTCTCTGATGCCATGTCCTGGGTGGCCATGGCAAAGCACTTGGTCTTTCTTTGCTTCAACCTTCCACCTGGGAAGCGGGAGCAGCTCACTCCTGCTTTGCTGCTTGGCACGGCTGGGCTCGTTAATGATGGCAAAATGCTCTGGTTTTATGGAGGTACGGGCACACAAAGATGTAGAAAAATGGGCCAAAGCGCTAACAGGAGACTTTCTCTTACAAGTGAAGGTCAGAAGTGTTTAATTGAACCTATACCACTGGGCAGAAGGGTGGAGGGGAGGAAGGGAGGCTTTTCTTATATTAGATGTAAGGGATTAGATTAGATTTAGATTAGATATAAGGAAGAAGTTCCTCACTGTGCGGGTGCTGAGGCACTGGGACAGGTTGCTCAGAGAGGTTGTGGGTTGTTCAAGGCCAGGTTGGATGGGGCTTGGAGCAACCTGGTGGAAGGTGTCCCTGCTCGTGGCAGAGGGGTTGGAACTAAGTGATCTTTAAGGTCCCTTCCAACCCAACCCATTCTGTGATTCTTTGCAGGGCATGTGTGTTGTGCTGTGTCCTCACCTCTACAGGATAAGGTTAGTTCTGCTTATTGCAATTGCATCATGATATTAATTGGTTTTACATGTACACTGGCTGGGATGGAGGCAAGCTCCTGCCTGGGTATGAAATGCTCTGTTCCTCCTCAGTCACTAGATAGCCTGACATTTCTGTAACAGTCAGAAATTGAGGCTTTCTGCCCCTGCTAATCAGCAGAGAGCAAAACAGCTCCACAATGATGGATCTGCCTTCTTGTGGGCTGAAGAAAATTCATCCCATCATCACATTAAGCTCAGTTGAAAGATGTAGTTTTCCCTTATAGCTTGAAGCCCCCTAAATCATTGATATATTTGCATGGCAGTCCTTGAATGTAGATACATGAGTACACTGAGATGGAGTGTGTGAACATATGTTTACATTGCTGATAGCTTTGAACTATAAGTTCTGCTGCATATTAATGGCATATTTATGCATGGTAATTTAGCAAGCAAGAGTCATTTATCTAATAAAATGTTAATTACTAGTTACTAGGTATGTTTATTTACAAATTGCTGTGGAACTTACAATGGAAATTTCATCCTCTGGCCTTTTTCCGAGGAAAAGTTCTCCACCCTTCTTCTTAATGAGATTTTTTCCGTGAGAGGGACTTTGAAAATCACATGAAGTTGTATCTGCTCTGTTGTACACTGCTTCATGCTATGCTGTAGAACAGTAAGCCATGTTCTAGCTGCTCTGCATCTCAAAATACAATGTGAGAACCTCTGAAAAATAAAAGTCCTCCCTCAGGATCCGATCATTTGAAACAGGGTTAGGAATCTTATATGAAACTTTTAAGAGGGAGTTTAGAGTCCCTAATTGCTTTTTTTTTCTTCTATGCAATGGCTTTGGATAATGGGAATTAGACACCTAACTTCCTAAAGGGCTTTATGGGATCTACTGCAGTTTTATGGCATGAGGAGGTCAGAATTAATGGCTTAGACCCCCAAGGGCTGCACACCCTGTGTTTACTGGAAATCCTGTTCAGGGAGAGGGTTTCTGGGACAGAGATTTGGAGACAGGCTGGAGTTGTGAAAGGGGAGGTGTGTGGGAACTGTAGACCTGCAACTTTATATACCTCAAGCCAGTTTTCCCCTACTGTGGTGCTGCTCTGGCTCTGAGGTGCTGTGGAGTTGGGGATTTAGAATTACATTTCCCGGTTTCCATGGTCCTCTCAAATTTATGGCACAGATTTCCTGTGGATGCTCCATTGTCCTGCCAAGTGGAGGATCACAGAGGCCCTTGCTCGAAAGTAGCAAACTTCTTTTTTAGTTTTCCCAGCTGAAAATCAGCCACTGTCCAAAGGATATCCTCTGATTTTGAGGGAATACATCAAAAAGAATCATGACCGTCGCTAAACATTGCAATGCAGATGCACATTTTAAAGGAAATCCTGCATCAGAGTAGCAGAATTATTGCAGCAGGATGAAATCTTTCATGTTTTATAGTATTGGTCCAACAGCATTATAACCTCACCCTTTCCAGGAGACTTTAAATTCCCATTTTCATAAAACGATGCAATTTTAGTTTTTCTATAGGACATCAGATGGCAGTTGCTAACCATTATGGTTAAGCTACTCTTTGCATGTTGCAGTCATATTTATAGAGATTTAACTTGCAAAATGTTCAGCACTTAAACAATCTCGCTGGCTGTGTAATAAGATGTTTCAGCCCAGTGAAATATTGCCTTGGCAAGTGTAACACTTTTTATTATGACCCTTCTTATTGCTGGCATTGTGTTGCTCAAAGTAGAACTGCAGGAGTAGATGAAACTGTTTCCAGCAATGTAATATTTGGTCAGTTGTGATTTCTTTTCTTTTTTTTTTCCCCCATTTTTCTTATTTTTTTGCTTTGGTGCTGGTGTCACCTTTAACAAATGTACTGTGCCTCTTAATGTGCACCCAGGGTCTTGTGAAAACACTGTGAGAAAGTGCTTATCCATGGTAGTTTGGATGTAGTTTAGTGTGGTAGCACGAGCCAAGTGCTGTCCTGACTTCGGTGAGCGTTTGATTCCCGGTATGATCCCAGGCGGGGAGCTGGCGCGTCTCTTGCATGCGCTCTGCCGATCAGAGTGCTTGCACAGTGGGCTTGGTGCATGGCACGATTTGGTATGCGCATGTAGTGGTTGCGCACTTTACAAACGCTTCTGAGCAGCAAAGAGAATCGAGCAGAAAAAAAGGTTTCTGGAGGCGGTGAAAATTATACACGAATACATGAGCCTGGCCAGCAAAGCTTATGATGTTCAAAAGGACTGAGCCTGTTGAATTTCATAAGTTGTCTCTGTTCAGAGTAAATATTTTATATATGCACATACATATATGGAATATTTGGGGGATTGGATAGAGCTGTGCCTTAACAAAAAATGGTTATTTTTATTCGGTCTTGTTCCATGGATGTTAAGAGAAGAACTGTGCTCTAAGAAAATGCATAGTTTGCATTGAAAAATCTCCCAGCACATCCTGTATTCTGGTTGTCTTCTCCCTGCCTGTTGTATACCAGAAGTACTGTGATCTTGGTACCCTATAAAAAAAAGGGGGGGGAAAAACCAAACGATGCTGGAGCCTAAGCCTCCACATTTTCCTTTAGCACAGACAGGGTTTCAGAAATTAGAGTGTCCTCACTGGGCTTCAGATATAGTAGAGGGTAAAAGATTTCAAAGGCAGTTTTAATGAAAGAGAAATACTGAAAGAAAGAACACAGAGAGCAGTGACACTATAGTTCTGCTAAATTTTACATTTAAACTAAGAGGCTAATCATAATTTATTCTGTCAAAGAAATGACCTATAAGTAAAGAAGACAAAATATGACTTGATGATTAAAGACTTTAAGAAATATTCTCTATAGTTATGTCAGTACTGCATGTTACTGTACACGTAATCTAAAGCAGTGTTTGAAATTTCTCCTAATTATATTTGGAACCCAGACCATAATGTCCTCGGGGAAATGTTTAGTGCGTTGCAGTGATGTGGCAGCTTCCCTGCACCGCCACTTCTGACGGCACGTCTGAGCTAAAGCACTCTTTTAAACGCCTTCGGCTCTGCGAAGCGGCGAGGGCTGGCCGAGGTAGGGTGTCTTACAGGTGACTGGGAAAGATGCACAGCAAGGTCCTGGCGGAGGACCAGGAGGCTGCGGACAGCAGGGGTTTCCTTTCTATTGCTCAGAAAAGTCATTGCTTGAATAAGTACGGGGCGGATTTGTTTATTTTTCTATTTACAGTCTTGCTGGTTGGCAGATAAATTTTTGTGGTGGCCCCAGGGTGGTAGGAAAGTGCAATTTTTGGAGCAGCACGGTTTGGTACAAACACGAGCAGAGCTGCGTGGCTCGTGCTGTAGGGGTACGGGGGTGTTGGCACTCAACAACAGCACCCGCAAAGCAGGAGGCTCAATTACGAGTATTTGTAGCTTAATAGAGGGATGTGATGTTCAGGTACTTACAAGGCTTTCCAGAAGTTGGAGGATATCCTGATTAGGGAAAAATGAAACAGGGAAAATTACCTCTTTGATCTACATAGCAGTTCCCTCTTCTGCAGTGCCACGTGAATTTGCCAGTTATATCCCGGATACCAAGAAAGAAGAGACTAGATTGTGTTTATGGTGGAGAAATCTGGTTCAACTGAGAAAGTGATGTCAAAGGAGGAAATAAAGCTGAATCCTAACTTGATGTTTGTGTGAAAAGTTGAAGTCTATTGTAGTTGAAAGGAAATAAACTTGTATTATTACATCAAATGATTAAAATCACTCAGAGGTGTTGCCCGATAACAGATTCATCCAAATTCAGTATGCAATATCAAATTATTTTTTCCTCCTAGTAATTGAAAGGGAAATGTAGATAATTTTGCTTTTTCCTTAATTAAAACAATTAAGAGGACAATCATTTTGGTCCATTGATGTTCTTGCAGGATGGTCTAATAACTTCTTTATTTAGTTTTTTATTCTCTTTGTACAGAGGATGAGAATAAAAATAAATGTACTATGAGTATAGGACCATTCTGAAGATAAAAAAAAAAAAGGAAAACATTGAAAGTAATGAAAAATGCTTTTTCAAGCAAATTCATTTAACTTCCCTCAATTCAGTGTAGGGTATTTTGCCCTTATGGGACATGAGAACTAACCTGCAGGTAGTTCAGGTTTTTGCTGCCCGTGCCCTTTCCACTCAAGTCTCTGAGCTGCTCCCACTGATTTCCATAGAGGAGGAGGATGTGAAGGCTCAGCGGTCTGAATGCATCAGAAAAGCTTTTTAATGAGAGTGGATGGGACTCCTGGACACTTGTGCTAGAGAAATCTCCTGCCCAGAGTTCGAGACACCCTTCATATTTATTTTGTGCTCTCCCACACCTTCATCTGTCCACTCTGCGGGATCTCTGCCACGCTCCCAGTCTGCTCTGGTCTTCCCAAGGGTTGAGACTTTGCTGGGCACGTGTGTTGGGCTGAGCTCACCAGCGATGCTGGTGGTGGCCGTGCCACCCAGGGCTTCTGCTCTGTCCCTTAGCAGAGCCCTGTGCCAACTGGCTCTGCTGTTGCCCCTTGCCAGGTTTTCGGGCACACGGGGCCTCAGGTGTCCTCTGAGAGGGGCAAAATATAAATGGTGAGCATTGGTGTTTCAGAGGAGGAAATCCATTCAGGACTGGGACTTCTCAAGAAAATCTTCATGAGGTGCAACATCTGATAACAATAGCACTTCCACAGACAAATTCCTCTTCAGTCCAGAGTCATAAGGCAAAACCAGTTGTTGAAAGCTGAGATTGTTGTTTTTTCCTTTGAGCCTCTCCCCACTGCACTAGGGCACACGCTTGCACTCCACAGGGAGGTGTAGCACCCAGGGGCATCTGCCTCTTGCTCTGGGGATGTCCAAGTTTCTGTCAGGCTCTAAAACCTTCAAGTGAAATTGTATGTTGAAGTGGTCTCCTGCACTGAGACCTGGAGATGTACCCAGGACGATCAGGTTTCTCTTGAGCAAATTAACTTAACTTTGATCTGCTCTGCAGGCACTGAATTTACTCTGACTCTATTTTTCTTAGTTTGGTTTTTTTTTTTCTTTTGTCTTAAATAGCCATTTACTCTTCCCTTCCAAAACTCAAAAAAAAACAAACCCTGAATGCTCTCCCCACTCCTGTTTTGTATTTCACATTTGAAATATGTAAATAGCAGGTGTTCCGAAGAGAATATAATTGTTTTACTATATGCCACTGGATTTCCTCTGTTTATTGGTATCAAATTTTCAGCAGGTCCATTCCTGCAGTTCTAAAACCGAAATCAACACTTAAGGCTCATTACTCAAATGAAATAATTATTTTAATTTTTTCCATACATAATACATAAAATGTTGCATAAATTTACATATCAAGAAGAATCTTGATTGCAAAAAAGATACCCATCCCCTTGTTATCGTAAGATTGTTGTTGCTACAAAACCATGGGAGGTGCGTATGCAGAAGTTATGGTTGCCGAGCAACTATAACGGCACAATTTAATGCCTAAGTATTGCAGATTTAAAAAAAAAAATACAAAAGATCACCGGCAACATCAACAATCACCATGTTATTGCTCTTCCCCAGTAAGAGAATTATATCCTGTAATGAAAATTATTCAATATAAGGTCTGTGATATTGTATTAATTTTCTAAAATGTATTTGACTTGAATTTACTCTCAGTTTCTCAGTACTCCCCAGGATCATTATAATATCATCACTGGAAGCCAACTATTTGAGCATTATAAAAAGATTTTTGCAAAGAGGATGGAAAGCATTAAGGATTGCAAGTTATCTCCCATTTATATTGTTTCCAGATTTTAAAAGAAGGAAATCCAGCCTACGTTGCAGGAGGCAACTTGCCAGCAGAGGAAAATGGAGCCCTGCGTTTCTTGTTGGGCACAGCGGTGCTCTTGGTGACTTGGATTTTGCAGACTTGTCCTTTCTGTTGGGGACCGCATTTGGGGTACAGGACTCAGTGCTCCTGGTGCCTTTGTGCACGAAGGGAGGAGAAATCCGGGTCGGTGATGGGGCTCTGCTTTGCAATTGAGATGCACCTGTCCAGCTGGACTGAGCTGGGACCACTTGTACGGTTTTTTTGTAAGATTAATCATTTTAAAGTTGAGCGAGATGAAATCAAATTATGTATTTAATCTGTACAGCAGGGGAAAAGCAAACTTAAAAAATTAAGGCTTCAGCCTCATGTATATAGAGTTTTTCCATGGGAATTATTTGAGGAGGCTTGATTGAATCTATAAACCTTGAGCAAAATCCCCATTTTCCTGGGAGGCAGAGCGCGGTCTGCGGTTAGCAGCCCGGCAGTGATCCCACGGTGAGACCAGGGGGTCCCGCAGGGAAGCTCCGCTCACGGGCGCCGCAGAACGATGGGGACTGGCACCTGGGCGAGGCACGAGGGCTGACGGTTGCCAGCCGGTGACCGCAGGACGGGCTGGATGCTCGCTCTGGACGAGAGCCAGCCTGAAATCCCTCCTGCACCTCCACCAGCTATACCTGTAGCAGAGGGCTCCCTGCTCCAGGGTGCAGGACAACCCAGGAGGATGCCGCCCTCGTTGTATATCCCTCCTGGAGAGACAGGTCAGAGCCGGGGTTTAAACAGGACGGAGAAGGAAGGGAATCCTGTGATGTTAAGGCAGCAGGTGTTCATCAAGTAAATTGCACCATATTTTTCTGAGCTAGAACATTGTATATCCAAAGTTATTTAAACAGTGCTGTTCATGGTTGCTGGAATGAGAGGAACCAGTGAAAGGTATTAGAAAGCTGACGCTTTCTTCTGCTCCTCCTGTATCAATATTCATATACATTGCACATATCTATAAACACTTGCCAATGTTTCAGCTAGCTCTTAATAAGGGTGGTAATTACTGTCGACTAAATATTAGTCTGATGAAGCTCTTTAGATCTAAAACTTCATCTCACTTATGCCAGCATCATTCAGTATTCAGCAATCACACGCAATTCACTTAGACTGTCAACAGCATCATGCTGTTCTCATGCTGGTAATTTAGGTAAGGGTATATATCCTTCCACGTGCAATGGGATGGGAGAATTTGCACATACTGAGTGAGGCTGGTGCCACATTTTTGTAGCAATCTGGGACCTGTTTGGCATGTTTCACCTGTCGTAAAAAGCTGGACAGGCGCCTCCATGTTTTCTTAACTCATAGAATATGATTGTATCTAAAGGGATCTGACTTGATTTTGCATGCATCTCAAACCCTAGCAACCTCAAAGTTTGGCCAGGTCTTGTTTCAAATCCAGTGCTAGCTCATATTTCTGCAGTTTGCCAAGTCTGTCTATGAAATGAAAATACAAGAAGCTTTAAAACATATGGAACTGGAGGAGAGTATTTTTACCTTGGATTTATGTATTGAATATTACACCTTGGGCAAAGAAATGAACTGGAGGTCCTCTCCGGCACTGTTAGTGTTTGCATAAGTCTGTAGTATCCACCCTTGTCCTTGACCGAGGAAGAAAATTATTTTCTGCTTGAGCAATGCACTCCTGCTTGTGGCCATGAGAACCTTTTTTTTTCCCTCCCCATTATGGTGTGCTGCTGCCCAGGGTTTCCTTCAGAGGACCTTTGCAGGGAAAGACAGTTGTCTTGGCCCTTGGCCACGAATCCAACGCAGCTCTGAGGAGCGATGTCCAGGGCTGGACTTCTAGAGGAGCTGAGGAGGCTTCGGTCCGTGCCGTTGGGTGTCCCTCCTGGCTGGGGTGTTGGCCAAGAGGCTGCCAGGTCTTACTCCCATGAATGCATTGGTCCCTGGACCTGCCACAGGTTACTTGAGAAAATCTAGACACACAGAAAAAAGTAGCCCAAATAAGGCTAATAATCACTATAAAAGGAAACAGGAGAAGGTAGCAGCAGCATTAGGAGAGTGTCAAGAAAAAAAGACCTGAGATGATTTCACATTTCTTAATTGGGGAAGTGATCGTAAAATGTCTGGAACATATCGATCACATCATGGCAAATCCAAATCCCAGCTGTCTGGATGGCTCTTGTCAGGTTTGTAAATATTTTCCAGGGGGTGTCTTTAAATCCCATTTTGGTTTTAGACTATTAGATATTCGCTTATGTGTGTGAAGGGCGCTTTTTTTTCTCCCTTTTTTTTTTTTTTTTTTATTGCTGAACTATTTGGCTTCTCTGTTAGGGCCAATATAAGGGTTAATTAGGTAATTTTTATTTGGGTTGCAAATCCCCAGTGCCTAATCCTAATTATTCAGAATTAACACCTACTATAAAAAGTCTATTTCATAACTTTTTTTTTCCTGGCTAGATCGCAAACAGAGTTTTGCAAGAAAAATATGTTTCTAATAATATACTATCATTTTCATATTTTAGTATAATAATTAAGTTAGTCCTAATTCACTCCTAAAAACCTAATTTTCATAAATGAAGCATCATCTAAATATTTAATTGCAGAGAGCAGATATTTCGGAGCAGGTGTTTTAGGAGCTGGTAGGTGTCCCTGACATGTTGGCAGCTGTGCTGTTTTACAACTGCGAGGCTGGGAGGTTTTGGAGGTGGAGCAGTGGATGTTAGTGGGGTTTGCAGGAGAGGGCGAAGCTTGTGAGCGGGTCATTGCACGGCGCCGTGCACGACTCTGCAGTCCTTTCTCAGCCAGGATTTCCCTTTGCATCGTGATTAGAGAAGGCTGAGATCCCTTTTTGCATGATGAGATCAGTGCCCCCAAAATCAGCTCAGAGCCAGGCTCTTGTGAAACATAATCCAATCACTTGCACGTGGTGTGTGCTTTCTACAACAGCTCTTAGTTAAAATGATGCAGTTTTCTTTCCTTTTAGGCTTCTGCTTTGTGGGTACGCTTGTATTCACTTCCAGTGCCCCTCCTGAACCCCTGCGTTTCAAAGCTCCTGCCAAGACCCCAGTCGGCGGCGGGTCCTCCAGCAGCGATGCTCAGCCTTCAGCATCCCACCCCAGCAGCGAGGGCTGCTGCAGAGGTCGGGAGCAAGCTCCCCTGCTCTGTTAGCTTCTGCATAGCCGTGGTTTAGAGCAGGGTGATCTGTGGGAAAACAAATAGAATAAAACATATGAAATAATGCTTAAGACAGGTTGCCAATATTGTGTGGAAAGGCCACTTCACGGCTCAGGAAAAAGGTTTCTGATGGCAGGAGATGCTCTGGGACAGCTGGTAAGGACGGTTTCTCTTGGTAATGCATTACACGGAGAGCAGTTACTTGCCAAATCAAGTTCAGGGCCAAATCCTTTGTTACAATTCCCTGCAGATTTAGGTATATGGGACCCAAGGCTTTGCCTCTAAAGAACCACCTTGTGCACTAAAAAATGCAAGACATGTGAGCCAATGTGCCTCCCCTGTTCTAGCTCCCATCGGGTGATGGACGTACCTCCAAACCACCCTGGAGACCGAGCAGCAACGACTGTCTGTGGTGCTCAGTTCTGTTGAGATGTTTGGCAGCTTCTGGTGTTGGACTATCAGCTCTGATTTGGGGGAGTTTTTCTGAATTTGGAAGCAGTGAGAGGTTAAGAAATATTCTTTGAGGTTGGATATATTCCTAATGTGCTGTGAGACATACTGGACATTTGGCTACTTTTTTTTTCCTTCCCCTTCATAATTTCAATGGGAAAGTTTTCTCAAAAGTTGCTTATTGGTGAGCCATGAAATCCTGCTTTAGTGACACCCACTTTAAAAAAATAAATAAATATAGATTTTTATATTTAATGCTGAATACAGCTCAGGTTGTCTCTGTACTGAGTCTGTGGTGGTGGGGAAGCTAGTGGATTTATTTTGTCCACAACTTGCCTTATAAACATTTTTTTTTTAAATCTCATTTTCCTTGAATATGAAATGAATTTAAATTAACATATTAAATAAGCAGATTTGCCAGGAAGGATTTGGATTAGTTTCCAATATCTACAATAGATTTTTTTTCCCTCTCTCTGTCCTTTGATGCCCTGTCCCGTTCCCGTGGTGCTGCCCAGATGAGGGCTGGGCTGGGGCTGCGCCTTCAGGGGCTGCTGCCAGCAGTACAGGGCACCTCTTGGTGGTGGAAATTCAGAGGGGACCTGCCCCTTCTTCCTCTATTGACAATGGCAAACTCCTCCATCTTTAAAAAAATCACAGGAGAGCCGTCGTACCCCCTTGTGGTGTCTCAGCGGGAGCTGTTTGGCCGCCCAGCCCTTTATGCTGGGGGAGTTTCCTGGGGCTTTTTTGTTTTTTGTTTTTTTTTTTTTTTTTTTTTTGAATAAGCTCCAGCAGCCGTATGGTTTGCAGCAGACTCCTGAAATTTGGTAGGGTAGAAAGCCTTCAGGCCAGAGAAATGCCTTCCCTGGGTCCCACAAAATGTCTTTCAGGTTGAATTGTCTATACACTTTTTTTTAAAAAGCCCCATTTCTCTCCTCTGGCTCCCAAGTCACAGTGGTTTTCAGATGAATGCCAAAGAGGCTGACCTTGATCCTGGGGCAGGACGTCGGTAAGTGATGGGGGCCAGCATCACCCTAACACCTATGTCTTGTCCCAGCATCCCCTAACACCCCCGGGTGCCTCCACAGGGGAAGATTTCCATCTCTTGCAAGGGAAAGAAGGTAAGCAGGTGTGACAGACAGAGAAAAACACAGAGCAGGACCTGGGCTCAAGGAATTCATTTTTTAGGTAGCTGTCCATAAGTTGATTTGGTTTATATATTTCCTTAGAAACTAAACAAAACAGGAAATGACATAAAAATTATGTTAAAAGGAAGTTATTTAGTTTGTATAGGCAAGACCTGTATGTTAAGGAATGCCAGATTTACGGTTACATATGTCTGCAACCTTACTTCTGCTCCCATGAGCACATGCATTACGATACAATCTTTAACTACATAATCACGTAATATTTTCCCATTGCCTCTCTTTTAATATTAGAAGTTGGATACATAAGCGGGAAGAATCAGGATTGCATGGGCAATTGTAAAAATGGCATTTCTTAACTTTCAAGTACTTGGCTTTGCAACTTAAATAACTTTCTTCAAATGTAATTTTTTCATATGTAATTATATATATCCAGTGCTGAACGCTAGAAAGCAGTGGGGATTACTGGCAAGCTTTTGGAAACTCCTTAATTTCCTTCTAGCAATGAACAGGAGACATTGCGTTCTTTTCTGTAGATTTCCCAATGAATTCATCCATTTTTTTTAATAGATACAGCTCTGAACAAACGACTGAAAAAACTGGGTCAGGAAATATTGTAAATAATCATTCTTGCATATTTTTTATCATTAAATACATAGACACGGTAGTACATTGTTGGAGCAGTGAGTAAGTTTAATGCTGAAGAAATCGGGCTTTAATGAACATATGCTGACATGGCCTCACAATCTTGCTTCATCTCCCCTATTAACTTCCTATGCACCCAGGAAACCTTTGGCTCGCTGCCTAAATAATAGAAGAATAATTAGCCTAGTAATTGAAGAATGCCAAGTCAAACTTCTAAGGAACTTATCTTTAACAACCACTCTGCAGCACATTTCCTACACTGCCTGGCATGGTGGTTCTTGAAGAATCATTTTGCAGACATCGTGTCTGTGTTTTCAAGAAAAAATAGTGGGTCAGGTAGCTATCAAACTTGATTGTTATGCCTTGTAAAATAGAAATAAATCTCTCTTTCATAAGGCTTTGGAGAAAGTGTGAATTTGTCCTGGTACAGCATGTAATTTACTCTGTTGTACACTCACCCTATACCTGTTGGCCAGCCGTACTGGACCTTTTGAGTGGGGCTGGATATATAGTCTAAGATGTTCAGGCATCTAAGTATCTGCATCCCACAGGATTACAAGGCTGGAGTGACCGATTTATCCTGGAATTTACTTTCTTTGGGCAGTTAAATTCTAGATGTTTAAGACCTACACGGTTCTATCAATTAATGTGTTGCATATACAGCTAGCGAAACGTGTTGCACTAATAACTGAAATTCTCTATTCTAAACAAAACCCATAATTTAGCAGTAGTTGTTGCTTTCCAACTTCGATCCATCAAACCAGCTTTTGTTGGAGAGCAATACGATTTGTCTCATCACTATACTGCTTCCTCAGTGGGAACCTCCATACCAGTTTAGTGGTCAATACGTGATGAATGAAGAACTTCTCTTTGTGCCAGCAGTTCCCATGCTGGGAGCTCATCCAGCTCCCTATAAGAGCGAGGTTGATGGACACACCTCTCAGTGCAGCACCAGGCAGGGTATTTCCAGGTGAGGTTTTAGGAGAGGAGTTGCCCAATTCCTTCTTGCTTTCCCTATATCCAAGGACAGCTCTTCTGGAACACTTGTGTCATGTACATGGTCGTCCTTTGCAGGTGACCATCAGACTTAACCGAGTGTTATTCCCATGTTCTTCAGCATTGTGTGATACCAGATCAGGTTTACACTGTTTTGTTTTGG
Organism: Buteo buteo; assembly: GCF_964188355.1. NCBI lineage: Eukaryota > Metazoa > Chordata > Aves > Accipitriformes > Accipitridae > Buteo > Buteo buteo. Next base: position 67,933,767 of record NC_134174.1, on the reverse strand, counting down.
TTTTTTTTCATTAATGTTTGCTTACAACTCTGAAGTCCAGCAGCTCAGGGCATAGGCTGAAAACCAGTCATAGCTACCGATTCCTTATTTTGACAAATCAATCATGGGACAAAATCGTGAGGGGAAGAATGATTTTGAGGCCAGCTTTGTGCAGCAGGTTCCCCACACTGCTCAGGTGCTAAAGTAAGGAGCCTTCATATTTAAGGAGACATAGCTAGCATTGCCTGCTCAGGAAGAGAGGAGATCTGCGTAAGGTTTTTTCATAATGTCACTTCATCTTTCAATAATATTAAGATGTGGAACCATATTCCAAGTGTTTAGTGTCATGGGAAATGAAGTGGAATATATTTTGTTGGTAATTTCTACAGCAGCAGAGTAAGGGGGGTGATAGCATTCCAGCCAATTACTAGTTTCAGGTGCTTCTATATTTAAATTTCTTCCCAGTTACCTCAGCATAATTAATAAATGATACTGCTTCATATTTCCAAGGAAATCCAGACAGCTGTACCACATATCACTCCTTTCTTTAATACGCTGTAAAAG